>NC_056750.1:427337818-427531468 GCF_019279795.1 Protopterus annectens
TTATATATATATTTTGTGTATGTGTGTAAGATATATATATATATATATATATATATATATATATAAATATAGCAAAGCAAAACTTCGGTCCCACCTATTCTTCTATTAAATCCTTACTTATTTAACAATCATTCAATACTTATTTAGTATCTATGATCAACTTACATAGCTCATTATGTATTACAGCCTTCATATTAATACATTTTACACTTATATATGAATTATTGTTCATAACATAGTTTTATGACGCAACACTCTGGTCATGACCATCATATTTGATTATTATGTGTCTATCGTTAAACAGAGTTTATTAATAGAATTTTATAACAATATTTATTAACAGAATTTTCCATTGAATTTCCTAATAGAATTTTTAAACTGAATTTTTAACATATTTTTAAGAAGATATTTTATATATTATATATTGTATATAAAAAATATTTTTTTCCCTATTATATTTACACATATATATTTTTTTACTATAATATTTAAGTCATACTAGTTGTAGACAAAATATTTACATTTATGTTTTTAACGATCATATACATCCTTCACTTAGAGTTTTCTTAATGTATTTAGCTTATAGTTCATACACTTTAGTACATCAGTATAATCACCAATAAATAAATTACATGAGAGTTAGATATCTTGATCACAAAAGTTTCCATATTCTTTATTTATTCTTATTGTAACATACACGTATAGTCAGGAATTAGTTTGTGTATATTTTGACATGTTACTTGAGCAGTATACAATGATCTGTAAGCTCTTTACAGGACGTATGTTTGTATTTTTTAAAGATGAATGTTTTTATTTGGCTTGTTTATGTTTCACATAGAGGATTAGTGTGAAGTGAAATGTACCCTTAAATTTAATCAGTTGTTTTTGGCGCCAAAGGATCTATAAATTGAGTTTTTTAAATGTGTTTACCTTTAGTTCTGATGAAGACCATAGATTTGGTTGAAAGCGCTTAACTTGATCTGCTTTTAGCGTTCCTTTTTGTTGTGCACTGTCTCGTTTGATGTAGTAGGCTTCTGTATGGTGCTACGCACTTTTATGGATCCTGCAGTTCTTTTTGCTGTCGTTTATGGTGTGTTTCGTGTTACCATACATTAAACTGTGAGTTTAATTCTGCTTCTCGTGGATTTATTGAGCCGTTACACGCTCATTTGTGGGACCGAAGTTTTGCTTTGCTGCATCACTTTCAAACTTTTTTACGATATATATAAATATATAGATATGTAGAGATTTTATGTGTCAGACTACTTGTTATTTTGCTTTGCTTGACTATTGGCTTGCAGCTCCTCTCAATTTTTTCTTTATGAATTGTTTACAGTTACTCCTTCTGCAGTGGTGAGACCTAAAGTACACTATGCAAGACCTTCACATCCACCTCCTGAGCCTCCAAGTTTTGAGGCAGCTACAGGAGGCACAGAGGCCAGGTTACCTGCATGTGGTGCCCATGCTTTCATTCAGGCAGAGACTGAAGCACTTAAACAAAGATATTCATGTCCAGAACGACTGGTAAGAAGCAGAAGTTCAGATATTGTGTCATCTTCTCGGAGGCCCATGAGTGACCCCTGCTGGAATCGACGACAAGTCACTGAGGAAAGGGAATTACCTGTTGGAATAGTAGCACCTAATACTGCACTTGGGCCTTCCTGTATTCTACCTGGACCTACCTCTTCTCCAAGTAGAGACTCTTTTAAGGGAGAGGTAAGTGTCCATATATTTATCCTTCAGTGTTCACTCTGTTTTTGTTCACTTTGTATATGCTATGAGCTGTAAACACTCCCAGTCTGCCTAATACTTTATACCCCCATGATATTCCAGTAGGGAAAGGGCACTGTTAAGAGAAGACTGTCTTCCAGGCAACCATGGAGGAGTTTATGCATCTTACCTGTATGTCATTCATCCATCTTTTCTAAAAAAGATAGAGAATGCATTCATTCTGATAGCCTGAGAGTTTGGTGTCCCTCCCCCCCAAACATGGGCCATCAGTGTGTCAAAACTAGACCTCAATTGTCCCGAGGCCATTAAACTTTGCAACCAAAATCCCTGTACCCTCCCCCCTTTTTTTTTTTTTGCATCATTGAGCCACAAGCCATGAGGATTTTTGTATGTGGCTCTAACTTCTCTCCTGGTGGCTGGCATGGGACATCTGTGCCAACATGGTGGCATACTCCTACTGTAGCATTATCAAGGGCTGCCATCTCTAGATTGTTAAACCAAGTCTGCATCCCTGGTATTTGTGTATTACTGGTGGTAGAAAGTCGTCTTTTGATAGTTACATATGCAGCCAGTGAGTTGGATCCACCAACCTCTTTTTTGAAGATAGATGACTTGGCCTCCTTTACTTGCCTTCCTCAGATGGCTGTTGTAGTGGTTAAGCAACAACTCAAACTCTGGTCATCTAGGCTTTAGTGAGGGATTTATCCTTTTGCACAATAGAGATGAGAGAGAGATGATTTCACATATGGTTAACCAGTTACAGCTCTGTCAACTATAAACATTGGCCAGAACAGTACATTATGTTTATATTATATATTCTATGTATGCTTGTGTCTGACAGGGGAAAAAAAAAGCTATGTTTGTGACAGAGTTGTATCTGTGAGAAATTTGTGTAAGGGCTTCATAGTAAATTATTGAGAGAACTGACTTTGTCATCCTTTGGAAGCAGAGCAGTTGCTGTTCTTTATTTGTGAAGTTAATTATCGCACCTTTACCTTTACTGCATACACATTTTGTTTCAAGTTACAAATTTGACACGGTTTTATAGTTGTGATTTATGGTGTTAATGATACAGGTTTAGGAATGAGTCAGAGGCAGTAGAAGCCTTATGTACATATTCAAATTTTCAGGTCGCTTACCTGTATTACTTGAAGTTGCTCATGTTAGTCTGCAGAAGTACTCTTGGGAAATATAGGTGAGCTCTGTAGTGCAGTGAAATGGGAACTGAAGAATGGTCTACATCTGTATTTTTCAGGGACAGTTAAGTGGAAATATTCTAGCTTGTGAAAGTAATTTGGCATGCAGTTGATTTCACAAATAGCAGTAAACCATTCCATTCTGTTATTAGTGATTTGTTCTAATCTGCAGATCAAATGAGAGAGGTTACTGTACCTAATCTACTTGCGTAGACAAATTAGATATAATGCTGAAAGGACTGTTTAATTTAATTAAGCTATAGCCTGATTAACTTTTTTTTTCTTTCGATGAAGATAAAGCAGACCACAGTCTAAGCAGATGCTGTTGAAGTAATTAGCTAATGCAAGACCTTCTGTTATGATCAGTATAGGAGGAGGAAGAGGAGGGTAGATGGGCAGGTCATTCCATTCCATAAGGGTAAGTACTGCTGTGTCTGCATTCTTCAAAAATATTTTCTCATAGTATTTCTGCACTAGCAGTTTGGACTACTATCCAAGCTGTTTCCAAGCTCTACAGACATTGTCTAGAAGTAGAGCAAGATTTGCCTTCGCTGCTCTGGTTGGTTTGTTGTAGCCTTCTCCCCATGTCTGTGATGAGCATTACCCCAGGCAGAAGAACTGCTTTAATACTTTATCCTTATATTGTAGCAGTGATTGATATGATTAACATAGTACAGTTATGTGAACAGAAATGGCACAAAATTTAATCAAATAGTAAGATACTTGCTGCAGTACTGCTTCCAAACTTCCAGCCCCTAGATATGACTATATTTTTCTTTTCTCCAGGTGGGCCATCAAGTCCCAGTAATGATGGAGGAAGACTGTAAAGGAATCCTCTGCTTCCCACCAAACTTCTTTTCATTCTTCATACATGGGAACTATCCTTAGACCCCTTCATGAGGGAAGACTTAAATTGGTCATTCACCTTTGTATGCTTCCCGGTTATTCAGGTGTATGTATTAATGACTTCTTTCGCTAGAGTGTAACAGAAGGTGGCAGAGAATGGTCTTCTTTTTCTCACCAGCTGTGGACTGATATCCTTGGCATGGGGAAGAGACCAGTTTCTCATGGAGAGGGGGTTTAAAGCACCGGAATTCACATCAGAAGATTGGGTATTCACCTCTGTTTACTTCCCAGATATAATAAGTTATAGTGCAACAGCAGTCTACTATTTGGATGGCTTCTGTTATGCATTCACAAAATTGTGCTGTTTTTTTTTTTGTTTGTATTTTTTAATCTCTTTTGTTGTCCTAGATACATCATCGTGAAACACGCATGTAGTGCACAAAAAGCAATGACTGTGCTTCGATATTCAGGAAAAGACCTGACCTTAACAAATGCTAAGCATCTTCTGCTTAAGTTGTTAATGTCTGGTCTCTGGCTAAGCAGTAAAATCTGTCAATACTGACCAACAAATGACAGCAGCTGATTAAAAGATTTGTTTCTTCCTGCTTAATTTACCGGTAACATGTCCCTGGCTTCCTGTTATAAGCTTAGAAAACTGTTCGAATTACAGGATGTATGTTCACCTGCATTTCCAAAGGATACGAAGTCTGAAACTTAAATATATGTCTTTATTTTATTAATTCAGTCCTTAGTAATTTGTCCAAAAAACGTGGACCTTATGAGGAATGGACTGAACATAAAGAGGCAAAAATGAGGACATTATATGAAAATGTGGACAGCTGAGAGGCAAGGAAAGTAAGTGCAAATGTAAGAGACTGTTACACTGCCATTCTGACAGTACTCACCAAGAGCTTTGCAGCAATGAAAGCTAGTAAAACACTTAGTGTTTTCTGTAATTAGTAGGACATGAAGAATGAAAAGCTTCATTCAGCACAAACAGTTATGACCAGATCTACAATCCTAACGACTTGATTGTGTTCTCGAAATGGATGTCAAGATTCACTTTGAGAGCATCTTGGCATCCCTGTGCCATGTCTCGAACACATAATAAGGCAGTTAGAATCACCAACTTGCTCATAATCCTCCACATTATATTAGAGCAAGTAACTAAAGCATTTAAAATATTCTTTTCCTGAGTCAGGAATTGTTTAACTGTCATCAGAAATATCACTGTTACTCGGATCTCTGTAAATCTGTCCTATTAGAACATGCAGCATTTAACGTTTTATTAATTTATCTTGTCCAGGAATTTTCTACTAGCATAATGGATGAGCGGTTATGCTTAAATGTTAATACCAGTTTCCTTCTTAAATAAATCTTATCCAAAACAGTAACGTTGATACTATTTTTCCCTTTCACCCATTTTATTCCATAAGGACATAATCCTGTTAAACATTTCCACATATTCCTTTAGTATGCAGTATTGCTATTTTATTGTTAAACTGTCCTCAGGAGCTTCCTTCCAGCATTCTTATTACCCTCTATCAGTAATCAGGCAAATCATCCTGGCATATTGACCATAGACAGTATAATGCTGCCAGCCTTTCCTAATGTTCCCCTTCTCCAACCCCCCCCCCCCAAACACCACCTCTCCCCTCACCTAAATGTATTACTTCCCAAATATAATTTAAATCCTGTTATGTAGTAACAGTGCTGAGTAAGTAATCGCAGGGACTGTGGGATGCCTAGCCATATACACCTTTAAGAAGATACAGTTAGATTTTCTGGCCACTCTTTATGTGCAATTAATAGTGCCTACCTCTCAAAGAAAGCAGAGCCTTACCTGATTTTCCTTGTGAACATTTGTCTGCCCATCATGTTATCAAGAGCAGCCTTAAAGCTGGTCAAAGTAGTACTTGCTTGAGTTACAGTGGTAACTTTTTCTTAGGCTGGGAATACTTTGAGTTAGGAACCTATCCATCTAGGGAGTCTTGTTTATTTGTTGGTGCAAATTTAGGTCCCTAGTGTAGATGTTTGTAGAGTTACTAGTTTTGTGAAGAAATGAGAGATTAAGTACGATTGAGTCTTTCACTGCTGAAAAGGCAAGACACAGGTTACTTTGGAGCAGCTAGTAGGCTACTGAGTATAAAGAATTGTGTTGATCTGTTGTGATAGTTGAAGGATTTAAGGCCTTTTGTTTTTTTTGGTTTAAAATCATTGGGGCCTTTCCAGTTGTGCAATATGCTTAGTTTCAGAATATATGTATTCCATTTTATGGCCTCTTTTCACTCGCATTAAAAAAAGAGAAGTCAAGCATCTCTCTTCCTCCTCTGCACATAGGCAGGCATCTGTTGCACTTACAACATTCTGTCATTTGCCTTGCCAGCATATCATGTCTCTGCAATAGTAAACTACTACATAAACCCTGACCTTTCACAATCATAACAGGTAGACCAGACTTGACAATTCATTAACAGTAACAATTAGAAAGACCATTAACATAGATTACTGGTTTGTGGTGCAGCGGTAACGTTGTTGCCTCACAGCAAGAGGTTCTCCCATTCGATTCTTGGCTTGAGTGCGGGTAGTGCCTTCTGTGTGGAGTCCGCATGTCCTCCCCACGGTTGGGTGGGCATTCGAAAGACATGCTTAAATGGGTGTGCCTTCATTGAAGGTTGAATGTCGAGCTGGCACCTCGGCGTTTGTGAAAGTCTACTGCCAATCATTAGCGGACCGGAGTTCCGCTGTGGCGACCCATAACTGGGAAAAGCCGAAAGATCAACAACAACAACTGGTTTTACCTGTCTTCTTTCATTTCTTACTCCATCATCTTGACATGTAATCACAACTGGCTTCCAAACATCTGCTTGTATTGATGCATTCGTTCTTTTTTCTCAGATCTTTTCTCATGGAATTTATCCTTTATCCTTTACCAAGGCCAAAATATAAGTGCGTCCTCTCATGCACCCACTCACAAATTTATTCAGCTTTACTATTATTCATGTTTTTATCAATTAAAGGGGATGTTGTGGGCAATAATTGAGTTAAATTAATTTATCTGGGAGGGGAAGAGAGCAAGAGTTAAGTGGGATAAGTTGATCCTTCCAATAGAACAAGGTGATTTAGGATTACCTGATTTGAAGAGATATTTTGCAGCTGCACAGTTAAGGTTTATATACATAAGACAAACAGAAGGTTATAATTCAAAATAGAAATGGATGATGATGAAGTGGGGGAGTATAAGAAATAAGGAGAAAATCGAATTTTGGATCCAGATTCTTAGAGAGAATAATAGCCATATGTAATATAACCATAAAGTTACAGAAAGTATTTTAGGAATGAAACCAACACAGACATGGAGAAAGGAGATTTTGCTGATAGGGATGACTGCAAGTAAGGGTACAGAAAATAGACAGGATTGTCTTGAAATTTACTGTACTAAACTAGCAAAGAAACTGAGGAATTGGGAGCAAATAACTAGAGAGGGGAAAGGTAATAGAGTGGGATGAGGCCAAAAAGAAATTTGGACTGCATGTTAGAGACTCCCTTTCCCTATCAGGTATTGATGTCAGAGTATAGGCAAAGAAAAGGAGGGATACAGGAGTCCTTAAGTGAAAGACCTGCTCTGGTAGTTTTTTTTCTTTTTTTTAAATCAAATATAGAATAGAAGGTGCTGTTTATAAAAAGATAATTAGTATGTAAACTATTACATGAAAACTATGAAGCAATCAGAGGAGGTTAGAAAAGACCGGGAAGAGAAAGACTGGGAGATCAATTTTTCTAGGGAGTAATGGGATGACATATTTATGGCTGTCAAGTCTGGAAAAAGTCCAGAAGGTTTAGGATTTTTGCTTCAAAATGTTTACATAGCTATTTTTAATACCCTCAGCAGACTTCAGATAGTTTTTTCTCAGGTAGGTAGCAAATGTTGGAGGTATGATGGGTAAGAAAGAGATAACTGGGAATATGTTTTGAGAGTGTAATGAGATGGCAGATATTAAAAATTCTCTGAGTACTCTGCCAGAAATATTGGGGGAACAAATTGCTATAACTAAGGAAATGATTCTTTTAAACTGGGAAAAGGATCAGAATTTACTGAACATATTTAAGGCCTTAAGTTAAATTCTGTTGGTTGCCAAAAAACAATTGCTGAAAAATGGAAATTAAAATTTAAACCAATTGAACTTGAAGTATTGCTTTTTGTAAAAGAGAGAAAAAATGGAAGAGGCATCTTCAGAAAAGGGAAGGAGCGAATTACATAGAAATAAATGGAAATTATTGGAACTGTACATGCAGAATAATGTTCAGGAGGAGGAGTGAGATTTAAGGGAGGGCAGGATTTGAACAATTTATGTAGTGTTGGTCTGAAAGTCATATTTTGTCAAGAAAGAAAATGGGTAATTGCGTATTATCGCAACCACAGCTGTTCTGCACCGACAGCGTTCTCGGCAACATTCTGTTCTTAACTGAAACATCATGCTGCCGTCTGAGAATGCTGTCAATGCATTCATACGTATAATCGCAACTACATTCTGAACAACAGAAATGGCTCATCTACAAGCGGTTCTCCTGCTGGCATGTGAGATATATAACAACTAGAAATATACATGGCAGAAATTAGTTGTTGTCTGCAGTTTTAAAACAAAAGTAGGCAGCAGCTGTCATATGTTTCAAGTCACATGACGTAAACACAAGCAAAGCGAAATACATTGCAATTTAAAAAAAAATAAAGGTAGTTAAATGACTGTAATGCGACCACAGTGTATTACACACACTCACTAGAAATCTGCTTTTCATAAGTTAAGGCACACCTTTTCTAATTGGAATATTATGTATAAAAAAGAAGTTACAACACTTTTAATTTATGTAAATAATTTTAATGAAACTATTACATATATATATATATATATATATATATATATATATATATATATATATATAAATCACAGTATTATAATAGTAAGTAAGTTATTGCTTGGCTATCTGAATTTTTTGTGGTGGAAATTTAGCAGCTATCGCTGTTAGAACTAATTTCAATCAAGTCTTACTTCACTGATCTTGTTTGTACTGCTGTAATTGTCAGGGTTTCATAGGTGGGTATAACACTTAATATGTATAGAAATACAAGTTATGTTTATTTTACTTTATTTTTACTTGTTACCTTCCTATTCATTTTGTACTTAACTCGATTAACTTTTAAATTTGACAGAATTCGCGGCATTCTCGGCAACGTTCCTTTATGACTAAACTAACTTCCTGCCAAGAATGCCGCAAATTCTGTGGTTGCGATAATACGCAAGTGCCAGAAAATGTGTATAATGTGCAAAGAAAGAAATCATATGTAATGACTGTAAATTTTAAAATGATTTGTTTTCTTTTGTATTAATGTGTGTAGCTGTCCTTTAAATAATAATTTAATAAAGGTGTGTAAATAAAAAAGTGTATGCTTTCTCACTTAATTGTTTTGACCTGTACCTGTGGAAATTGTATGCATCTTTAGACCAGTCAGTTATGTTGCCTATGTCTTTATCTTAGAGCTATTTTGCATATAGCAAAATAATTTATTGAACACGAAAAGTAATGTCTTAACACACTATACAGGCCTCATGTATGGTATGCTATTTTCTTATTCCCTGAGGACTGACCAGTTTTAGCTTTATTAATTTCAGTCCTCTTGTTATAATGTTTATAACTGGTCATAGCCCACATCCGGAGATGACATTTAAATTTTTTGCAGTGTATAGCTAACATTCTTAATGAACACTTTCTAGCAAATATACAAAGCCTGAGCTTTAAACCCAAGTTAATTCACAAAGTTTCCCCATCTTTGTCTGTATCAGCACGGTCTCTCTGAATTTTTGTATAAATGTAAGTTTGCCTATGTCACAAGTGATAATTCAGTAAAGATGTTTAAAAACCACTGTCTCTATGAATTTATCCTGTATACATACACCTCATCTAAGCAGTACTGTTATCATAAAATACATCCTTTTCACTTCATCAGCATTTTTAATCTAGATTGCATTTCCCTCTAAGTAAAATTGCTGTTTCATTCATGCTCATTTTTTCTTAGAGTTAAACAAAACAAACTTTCTTTGAAAATTCATATTGATGGTTAGTATTAAGATCCCCCTCTGTTGCTTAGTAACAGTAAAGAAATATAGTTTCATCTTAATAAATCAACCTTTAGCATAGATGATGTCTCATTATTAAGCCCCATTTATTTTCCAAATGTGAAATGCAACAGTAAAGACATGCTTCATACATAAATTGGAAAGGAAAAAATGCTTCACATTTTCCCTACATAGCAGTGCTGAAGAATAAGTTTCAAGAACTTGCAGTAAAGCGCAATCAGACTTTCAATTCGAAAACTATGTTGACCGTTACAAACAGCTGTTGACATTAGTTATAAAATCTCTGAAATGTAACGCATCCTTACTTTTATCTGCTGAGTGTACTTGAATGCTGATGGCTTAAATTTTGATTATTATTCGTTGAAGGAGCTGTTTCTAGCACTAAAATAGCTAAATGATATACATATGACCCAATATTCTTTACCATTGGTCTTCATGATTGCGTCAGAAGTCCATTATCCTTCACAGTCCTTAACTAAAAATGTGCATCAAGTAAAACTTTTCTTCTAAATGAAAAACAGTTTTGTTTTTAATATTCTTCTGTAATAAGTAGGCTGTAACAACATTCTTAGCATAACAATTACTTTAAGGGGGTCCCTTTCAAGTAATTTACTTTTCAGATCCACAGTTCTAGCTAACAGCATAAGTTGATTTACTTGTAGAACATAGTAATCTAAGCCAACTTCTACCCTTAAAAACGCTTATTCAGTTCAGTGATCTCCCTCATACCATGTCACTTGAGAAGCAATAGCCCCTTTCTTTCTAATTTGCTTGCCGATGTTACTTCCACTCCACCACCATTGAGCAGAAAGTGGCACTTGGCTTTATCAGTCTTATGCAGACAGTTTCCATTTTCTGTCAAAATGATTGTTGGACCAACTGTTTTAGCTTAGCCATTGCATATTCCACACATGTGAATGTCGGAACCTCTTCAGGCAAAAACATTTCAGCACAGATGGAAAATCAACATACAGTTTAAATTGCATCTCTTGTGCTTTTTAATAGCCTTTATAAACTACAAAAGTTCTTATCCAACTAATCATAATCTACATACAGCAGCCTGGTATTGTGACTGCCTTTCCTTGTTGTCACAGCTGACAGTACCTGTTCATTCTCACAAGTAGACACAACTGCACCAAAATCACTAGTCTTTTGGAACAGGCAGTGACGGCCAAGACACATTCACAGTCTTCAAGTGACAATTAAAATGCGTTAAATTCATTCTTGCTTTTCCTTTCAAAACATCAAGAGTAGTGTTGTTGTTGTTTTTCTTTCGGCTTTTCCCGGTTAGGGGTCGCCACAGTGGAACTCCGGTCCGCTAATGATTGGCAGTTGTTTTTATGGTGTCGAGTTGTCAGCCCGATGCCCAGCCTTCAATGAAGGCACGCCCATTCAACGCATGTCTTTTGAACGCCCACTCGACCACGGGGAGGACATGCAGACTCCACACAGAAGGCACTCCCAACCCAAGCCGAGAATCTCTTGCTGTGAGGCAACAACGCTACCGCTGCACCAACACCATGAGTGTAAAGAAGAAAAATAAGATAAAAGTAAAAAGCAATTAAAATTGAATAAATTGCAATGTTATCAGGAAGAAGTATTCTTTGTAGTAATAATGGCCAGTGCATTGATAGTCATTCCATAAATGCTTTAATCTATTAAAATGCACAGAAACCCCAAATTTTTTTTTTTGTAAAACTTGCACAATTTGTTTTATCTTGGAAACTGTATAACCTAGATGTTTCAAAGACGTGCGTCTGGAGCGTTTCTCCCCGGGCCTCCTCTGAAAATTGGCTTTGTTTCAAGTTGGACTTTCCTGGTAAACAAATGTTAAATAAAAAAATAAAATAAATAAAATATATATTGTTAGAACATTTTTGTTAACCAGACATAAACTTTCACATGACAAGAAATTGCTCTGAGTCCATGTTTATTGAGATATTTACAGAAATTGTGAAATTGTGCTTAATTGTATAATTATCAGTATAAATAACACTGAATATTTCTTAAGATGTGCAACTTGCATTGTAAATCTAAAAGACACTTTTGAACAACATCTGAGTCTTCACATGTTCTTGTGCAGCAGTTTATAAGTTGCTTGTATTTTTGAAGTATTACGTACATATGGAAATGGTTTATTTTTATAATTACTAACACACAAATAGCAGTATATCAGGTATAGTGTGATATAAATGGACGCTGACAGTGAATTTTCCTGTGTCCCACCATAGCATATCAAGTCAATAACATGGTAGACTCTGTTATGAAAATATGAACATAAATCTAAAAATATGGATAAGTGATGAACAGTGATTCTAGATTAACAGTCTTAATGTCATTTTGTTAATAAGTCCTTGCACTTTCTAATATTGCCTGTTGGTTGTTAGCAGGTAAGTCACTTAATAAATGACCCACAAAAGTTCTGCACACCATAAGGAGCTAGGAATGCGAACTGGAAGTATACAAAAAAAGGTGCTATAGGCTTGAATGAGTCAACATACAAAAGACAACAGCAGTATCTCTCTAGCATTGAAGGATAAAGCCCTGACTATGACTCAGCTTTCCTGAGTTCGATTTATGACTCAGCTTTCCTGAGTTCGATTTATGACTCAATAACATGCTGGAGTTGACAGAAAGGAAGCTGAGTCACTTCTCTCTGGGGGATGGGATGGGATGAGGCATTTGCCTGGGCACACTTAACATGGTAGAATCTCCAGTGGTTGTCTGCGAGGAGGTGCTGGGCCATTTCATTCCATCTATACAGAAGTGGGACTTAAATCTCAGCATCCCTTTGCACATCAATCCTTTGTGTATTTCAGTTATGTGCAAGGGATGATAGGGCTAAACTACATAAATGCCAGCAGAACAACTACTCCTGATTCTGACAGTGGCCTTTCACCCCTGGACAGTGAGTGGACTCTTATGCCTGGGATGCAAGCGAGTCCTTAGGTTGCCTGAGGTGGCAGAGCTTGATAATTGGGGTGTGGCAGGTTAGGAAAAAGTACAGTAAAATACCTTAAGTTGAGTCTTTTGCAGAGGACTGTCCCCATCCTATGCACCCCACATATCCCCCTTAGCAATATATATTAACTCCATGGCCATTCAACCACATTGAAGTGTTTGCTGATTGCCCTTTATGCGTCAACATGATGGGCTGTTCCACATTTTGATGCAGAAGCATTTTCTTACAACATAATTTCAGCAGCTGTTTCAGACCCTAGAACATTTGATGCACATGGCGTCATAATCATTGCGTGCTCATTAATGAAACTATGTTTTGTATGTTAGTATTTGCATGCTATGTATCTTCTAATAAAACTCGCACTTAAAAGTTTTGTGTGCTTTTAGAGGGTCGTTTTAATAGTGCATGGCTTGTGTTTAATTCGCTCACTGTGTGTATTCCCTTTCATCCCAGTATGCAGTAACACTGATATAGTGCAATTAGAAAACTCCAGTAGTTCGTGTGTTCAGGCCTATCCCCCAGTGCACACATTTATTCATTCATTCTTTTTACACATGCATTTGTGGAACTTTTCACATAACATTCTTTCATGAAGCAACAGTAAATGCAAGTGCAGATTCTTGCACATGCAATCAGTTGTACTCCCCAAGCATACTCCCATTCGGAGTCACCTCATTCATTATTTTTTTATTCCCATACGATTTTTATAATTCATTCATCTGTTCATTCATTACAATATTTCAAAACTGTAAAATATTATCATGTCTGAGATATAAATCTTAAAAATGTTCCCAGAATTATGCAGACAGGCTGAGATATAACAATGAGAAAATGTGTTATATATATTTACATACTACATATTTCTATATGCATATACCGGAGAGAAAGATATTTCCAGTAATTAAGAATATTAGACACCTGCAAATTAGCATTTGAAAGTAACTATATCAGTTGCAGTAGACCTATTTGTGTTGGCAGATGTGCAACACGTGTGACATTTAGTTATTTTGACTCTGTAGTGAAGCCTGAAAGCAAAAGTTCTGACAGTTACTCATACGTCAAAGATGCTGTGAAACAGACTGGAGAGTGTAACATAATTATGAAGAAAACTGTCAGTTCATAGACATGACTATCTGAAACAAAAGTTGCATCAAATCATCTGCATGATTTCTTTTCCTTGCTTTAGGCAGATTGTATTTAATGGTAGTTTCACCACATTGTTTTAAGGCTTTGCTTTTACATTTTTATGGCTCTGTTTTAGTGCCCATGTTGAATTTTAATGGTAGTGGTGGTGGTTTGTGGATGACTTTTCAGATTTTGCTAGTAGCGGATTAAAATGTGTGGCCAGAGCAAAAGGATGGTTTTGGTAAAGATGTATTTTCAGAAAACATTATTTATTTGTTTGTTTGTTTGAAGTGCTTGCTAGTTAGCAGCTATACAGTTTCTTCTTTTTTGTTTCTAGATGGAGGAGAAGAAAGACAGTGATGATGAGAAGTCTGACAGGAATAGACCATGGTGGAAAAAGCGCTTTGTACCTGCAATACCCAAAGGTATTAAAGTTCGTAAAGCTTTTACTATTTTAGAATGCAGAGCTGTGCTGAATGATCCTTTCATTTGTTTAATTTTTTCGAATATTTATTATAATTATTTCCTTTTCTTGATATGAATGCTTCATCAGCATTTTCATTTAAAACAGATGCACATACAGTGTATAGTAACGCTAAACTTTGCAAGTCAAAAGATCAGATGAGATGTCATTTAATGGAAATGTTAGCAGTGATTAGTTAAGCACAGTTATTATTTTAGACTGCTCAGTTAACCACCATCATTCTCCAAGTAAATTCAGTGGCAGTATTGCTGTAGCTGGAAATCAACTTAGCGGTCAAGTCTGATGTTTTAGTTAGAATACTTGAGTTTTCTATATTGAATAAGACACCTTCTCTATATTGTGCTTTTTTTGAATCTCCTGTAGTTTTAAGGCTTTCTTTCTTGGAAACCACACATTATACCATTTTTTTATGAACACATAATACCCATCGAAAGATTGAAGGTCTACAGCATTTTTACCAATGCCTTGGTAAAAGATGTGGTTTGACCACATCCTCTGCATATTCTTTTCCATCCCTCATTCTTTTTTTGCAGCAATTACAGAAATATGCCTTTCATATGTAGCAAAAGAAAGATCTAGCAAGGAAAAAGAAAAAAAGCTCACCATGTACTTTTGTGGTTGTTAACAGTCCAAGGCAGGAGATCAGCGCCACATCTGGAAAAATCACACAGTGGTTGTGAGAAGTAATAGTCATTCAGTAAGTATTTATGTACTCATATTGTACAATAAAACTTGTGTTTTCTTAGATTGGTTTATAGGGATATATTTTCCTCAACATCTTAAGATATTACTTAAGGGGCAGCTGTGAGGTCCTTCATGGAAGATGTCTGAGCCAGTTATGAACAAGTGCACTGCAGATTCTAGAGAGTCTAAGCTTAAATCTTTTTTAATATGGAGCTCTGGGGGCAAAAAAAAAAAGCTCTACACTACTCTACACTAAACACGGAGCTTCTCATGTTTACCGGCATACGGGCCAATCAAAAATCGCTAAACACGGAGCTACTTCTGTTTAATGCGGAACAGAAGAAGCTCTGTGTTTAGCGATTTTTGATTGCCCTGTATGCCAGGTATACGGGCCAATCAAAAAAAAAAAACCTAACAAAGCGGAGGCTGGCCGGGATTTAATCCGGCAGGGCGGGACTCGGGATCAGGCTGCTGATCTCAGGACAGTCCCGCCCAATAGGGACGTCTGGCAACCCTGTCTGAGGGTCTCTGTCTACTCTTCAACTTTGTCCTGTTAGAGTAAAAGGTCAGACTTTGAGATTGTCAGTTTTTCTGTGCTCCTGACCTCCTTAATATCAGAAATGCTCAGAGACCTCTCTCTCACCCCTATCTCCCTCAAAGGCTAACTTTGAGTTGCACTGGGGAGATGTTTCTTTTAGATTCATATTTGCTATCCCTGAATTATTTTTCCCACATGCTTCACTGATTGCTTGTCTGCAACTGGTACTCCATTTAATGAGATTCCTTACCCATGTGTATGCCAGGTTTGAGCTTTGCGCCTTTATGTAGTTTCTTTCTTAGCTGCAGCTAGGGTTTAGGTTTCCTTTTTTTTGGCAAGACTGAATACTACCAAGAATGTGAGACGGAATGTTATTTTAAGTTGCCAATGACCTGGCTTTGGTCCAAAGCAACTATTAGTCTCATGAGTTCCAGATGTTTGCTAGTCCAGCTGTGGTAACCCACTCACATTTCCTGGATGTCCTTCAAGGATGCATCTGCAGTCATAACAAATGGGTTGTCCTGTCGTCAGGCAGCCCTTCGGTCGGCCGGATTCCAAAGTCTGGGTCCGGCTTCGGCTGATGTCGCACTTCACCCGTCATCTCTGCTGGTCTTCGGGTATAAAGGCATCAGCCGACGCCATTTTCCTCAGTCTTTCTTGCCGCGTGGCGCCCGAAGCAGAAGCTGTTCGCAAGTGCCGGTCGGTCAGATCCAGAGATTACTACTACCGAATACTACTTCGAAGACTTCTAAAAAGCTAAGTATCCCGTTGGGGACTCTTTCTTGCCTCAGCCGATGTCAGAAAAAGTAAATAACTGTTTAACTTGTGGGAAACAAATACCTCATAAAGATTTCCACTCTTACTGCCTACCTTGTTTAGGCCCAGACCACGACGTAGCAGCCTGTTTAGCCTGTGCTTCCTTCAACCGACGAACGCTTAGGCGTCGGTCGGAGTTTGCTGAACAGTTTTTCGGCTCAGATTTTGCGTACATTATGCCGTCGGATCCTCCGACTACCCAAATTGTTAAAAATCGCAAAGAAAAAGACCGACACTCGCGGTCCGCGGTTTCGGCCGAAACCACGGTTAAGCAAGCCGCGAGTGTCTCGGTTTCAGCCGAAACCGAGAAAACGGGTCAATCTTCAGCCGAATCCATGACTACTACTGAGGCTCCTGCTACCTTAGTTGAATCGGCCTCTGAAGTTTTGCCTACTACTGTGGTTCCTAGTGAATTATCAGACACCATCCCTTTGGATGTCTCTACCCCAGCACGTGGTGCTGCTAGGCCTCCTGCAGCCATGTCTATAAAGGCCTTTGCCAGGGCTAAAGCAGCCAAAACTGTTAAATCAGTGCCTGTTAAGACCCCCTCACATAGGCCCACTTCTAGTTCACAAATGCTTACTCTGGCAGAGGATTTAATCTCCTTAATTAGGGGATCCCAATCTCACCCAGACAGGGCCTCTCAGCCTCCAGAAAAGAGACCTAGAGCAGAGCCCCCCGAGCCAGTGTCCTCTGATGATTCTTCGGATGACTCAGACTTTACAGATCAGCCAGAGGCTCCTTTTTCTACTTATGAAGATTCCGATGCTGAAGAATCCATTCCATCTGCCTCTCCACCAGAGGAATTTTCCTTTGGGGAAACCTTACATGCCATGAGAGAACAATTCCAATGGCAGGGACAAGATTTCTCAGATTCAAGAAAAAGGCTTAGGACCTTTCTGCACTTACCACAACATAGGCCCTTAGCTATACCTCCAGTTCTGCCTGTTGTGGATGATGCATTTAATGATGTTTGCACTGCTCCTGATACTTTACCTCCAGCCCCTGCCAAACCAGATAGATTTTACAGGGTGCCAGACGCTCATCACCACCTATACAAGGCCCCACTTGCAGATCCTGAGACTATATCCCAGGAGCCTAAGGCAGTAGCTTCGACCTCAGCAAAAAACCCTCTCCCTTCTGAAAGGGAATCCAGGTCCTTAGAGAGATGGGGGAAAAAAGTTTACACCTCTGCTACTCTCTCAGCTACTCTCTCAGCTAGAGCTTTAAACTGTCAGTTTCACATGATCCAATACCAAGAGTTTATGCTTGATCAGTTAACTAAGAAGCTGTCCTCTGATGACTCCTTAGATAAGAAATATGTTTTAGAAATGGTGAATAACATTCAGCAGGTTTGTAACCATTCTTTAAAATGTGGCTATGATGCACTGGAGGCTTCATTTAGATCAGCCATGACTGGCACAGTGATAAGAAGGCATGCATGGTTGAAGGAACAGGTTTTGCCGGATCATGTTAAAGCAAAGCTGTTAGATGCTCCTATGGATAAGGCCAGTCTATTTGGTACACCTGCTCAGCAAGTAATGAATAAAATGGAAGAGAAGGCAAAATCTGTACAAACAGTTAAGGATTTCTTACAGGTTCAGCCCCCAAGGTTTAGCAGGAACTGGCCTGCCAAAAATTGGTCCTTTCCAGACTCCTCAAAATCTCAAAGAGGCAGGAATAGACGCTCTAGAGGCAGAAATCAATCCAGAGGAGGTGCCTGTAGAGGACGCCAGTGGCAAGGCAATAACCAGAGAGGCACAGACACAACCACTGCCACTGCAACAGGACAATCACCGTGACTTGACTCTGACACCGCCTACCAGGGAGCAAATAGCAGCACCTTTAGGTGGAAAGTTAGCCTTATTTTCGAAAAATTGGCACTATATCACAAAAGACAAGTGGATTTTGCAAACCATAGACCAAGGCTACAGGTTCCACTTCCACACCTTACCAGTAAAAAGAGGAATGCCAAACCTACCTCCAAATCAAAAAACAGAAGCTCTAAAGCAGATAGCTCAATTAACAAAGATGAGAGCTGTGGAAAGAGTACCAATAACACAACAGGGCAAAGGATTCTACTCCAGACTCTTCCTAGTACCAAGAAAAGAGAAAAGTTGGAGACCTATTCTCGACCTGTCCGTCTTAAACACATACATCATTGTACCAAAATTCAAAATGCTGACCCTACAGCAACTTCTTCCCATGCTGGGCAAGGAGTGTTGGCTAGTAACTCTAGATCTCAAGGAGGCATACCTGCACGTCCCCATACGACCAAATTGCAGAAGATACCTCAGATTTCTTGCAGGATCAGAGCATTATCAATTCTCAGCATTGCCCTTTGGCTTATCTACTGTGCCCAGAGTATTCACAAAATGCCTGGCATCAGTAATCGCTCATTGCAGGCAATCCAAATTTATCCATACCTGGACGACTGCCTGTTACAAGCGGACAACAAAAGCAAGCTGACAACAGATTTACAAAGAGTCATTTGCTTACTACAAGCCCTGGGATACACAGTCAATTTAAAAAAGTCAAGACTGATACCATCCCAGACAAGAACATTCTTGGGTGCGGAATTGGACACAGTAAAACAAATGGCATTCCTAACTGCAGAAAAACACGCACAACTCCCTCTTTACTTCTTGGCATTAACAAAGCAGCACAAACTAACAGCAAGAAAAGTACTGCAGGCCTTGGGCTTCATGGCATCATGTATAATCCTGGTCCCCCATGCCAGACTGCATATGAGAAAACTACAGTGGTACCTAAAGAATTTATGGTCTCAACACAGGCACAGCTTAGAAACCGAAATCCCACTAATCCCATGCCTGAAACAAGAGTTCCTATGGTGGGCTCAAGCATGCCAGTCAAACCCAGGCTTGCCCTTCCACAACTTTCAAGCAAACCAAACCATCACAACGGACGCCTCAGACCTAGGCTGGGGCGCACATGTTGGACAAGTGCATACAAGTATTGTGGACTCCAGACCAGCTGCACCTGCACATAAACCAAAAGAAATGCTGGCAGTAAAACTAGCAATCCAGAAATTCAAACCATTCCTCAAAGAAGGCCATTTAATGATAAGGACAGACAACACCACAGTCATGTGGTACATCAACAAACAGGGAGGCACTCATTCATACCCCCTATGCAGAATGACTCTGGACCTTTGGAATATGGCTCTGAGCTACAACATCCAGTTACAGGCAATATTTGTGCCGGAAAAGAAAACACCCTAGCAGACATGTTAAGCAGAACCACCTCGGATGCTCACGAATGGATGCTACACCCGGACATCTTCAAGGCCATCACAAAGAAATGGGGAATGCCACAAATAGATCTATTCGCATCCCCACTCAATCACCAGCTCAAAAATTCTGCACAAGGACATGCCACCCACTAGCATGGAAGGTGGACTCTCTATCCTTCAGTTGGAAAGGCCTGACAGCATATGCATTTCCACCTCTTCCTTTGATGCACAAGGTACTACTGAAAATCAAAGAGGAACGCCCAAGGATAATTCTGATAGCTCGAATTGGCCAAGACAACACTGGTATCCTTTGCTGAGGAGCATGTCTCAGGGGAGAATGTGGCCAATACCCTGATGCCTTTGATGTTAACTCAGAACAACTACAACATCATGCACCCAAACCTAAAAACCTTGCAACTGACTGCCTGGAACATCACATAACAGCAACTAACCCAGACTTATCCCAAAGGGTTAAAGACATTATCCTTGAAGCCCGCAGACCTTCAACAAGAAGGAACTATGCAGGAAAATGGAAAAGGTTTGTCATTTGGAGTACTGAAAGAGGAAAAGATGTCTCGAACATGGATATTGCTAACATCCTGGAGTACTTGGCAGAGCTTCTACATACGGGCCTGTCCTATTCCTCCATCAAGATACATGCATCAGCTATTTCCGCAGAATACAGCTTCGATCCACCTGTCTTTTCGCATCCTCTACTCAGGCAATTCCTCAGAGGGATCAAGAATGTAAAACCTCCTAGGAAACCACCATTACCAGCATGGGACTTGAACTTTGTGCTAGAAAATTGACACTCCCTCCATTTGAACCAGCAGCAACAGCAGATCTTCAACACCTATCATGGAAAACTGCTTTCCTACTGGCAATTACTTCAGCAAGGAGGGTTTCGGAACTACAGGCCTTAATGGCAGTACAACCCTTCCTAATCTTCCATCAAGATAGTGTCCATGAGAACTAATCCTACATTTATGCCTAAGGTGGTATCCAGAGTGTCTTTAAACCAGGCAATCCACCTACCTACCTTCTTTCCCAATCCACAGAACAGGGGAAAAGGCTGCTGCATACCTTGGATGTACATAGACAGTTACGCTACTACCTGGACAGAACCAAAAGTAACAGAAAAACTGACCAGCTTTTAGTAGCCTATGCAACAGGAAGGGAAGGAAAAGCAATTTCCAAACAGACAATCTCCAAATGGATAGGAAATTGCATAAGATTCTGTTACTCCTACCATGGAAAACCAGTTCCACAGAACATAAGACCTCATTCTACAAGGGCTACAGCCACTACCACAGCTTTCTTACGAGGAGTGGCAACCAAGGACATTATTGAGGCGGCTACTTGGACCTCCGTGCATACATTTGCCAAGCATTATAATTTACCTCTATACTCTAGATCCCGAGCAGGGTTTGCCACTGCTGTATTGCAAGGGATCCTAACTACACCATAATTCTTCTTCCTCCTCCCTAGTTTGGCTATGGTATTCTACCCATTTGTTATGACTGCAGATGCATCCTTGAAGGACATAGTACAGTTTTGTACCTACCATAAATGTAGATGTCCGAACAGGATAGCATCTGCAGTCAGGATTACCCACCCTCCTTCCCTCTGTGGTACTCCTAGGGTATTTACCCTCCTAATAGCTAGCTGGGGAGTCTCTTATGGTGTATTTGTTTGTATATATGTACATACATGCTTATTTTTGTGTTTGCCTTCTACTATTTTGGAAACATTGGCATTTATCCAAAATTTAGCTTTCCTAGAGGGCAACTGGCATCTGGGGCAAGAAACACTGAGGAAAATGGCGTCGGCTGATGCCTTTATACCCGAAGACCAGCAGAGATGACGTCGGGTGAAGTGCGACATCAGCCGAAGCCGGACCCAGACTTTGGAATCCGGCCGACCAAAGGGCTGCCTGACGACAGGACAACCCATTTGTTATGACTGCAGATGCTATCCTGTTCGGACATCTACATTTATGGTAGGTACAAAACTGTACTTTTTGGCTTTTAACTGCATAGCCTACTGGTGATAAAGTAAACAAATAAATAATAAAGAGGTTTTACCTTTTTAGTCTCGAATGCTTCAGGGTGTGCAAAGTTCTGGTTTATTCCACATACAGTGCTGAGAGACTGCCTTCACAAAATTTCAGATCATTCTTCCTGAACAAAGAGAATTACATGTTTTTTATACCTTTTTCGTATCAGTTACATTAATGCAGAAAATTTATATTAACTTCTGTTTAACAAATTTAAAAATATTGTATGCCCTTGTGATTCTTGCTTAGAGCTTCACGTGAACATTTGACAGTTGGCCCTCTCTAAAACGTAGACCGTCTGGGTTTATGAAATCTATCTGTTCTTTGAGCTTGTATCATTTAGTACCAGCATACATTACCTATACAGACATCCTTGCAACGACTCCTCCCCCAGCCTGAGAAGACCAGAGTTTACAAATGATTCCTGAAGCATTGTTTTACTTTTTCTTCATTAACATTCTGAAACCAGACTCAAACATAGTAACATCCCTTTAGTATTTAACTTTGCCTTCAGTTATCTGTCAGTACACTATAATTTGCTAATAAGGAGTATGCATTTGTAAGGCATTTGAAATATAAAGCTACAATTTATGTGAAACTATATTTTGCATAATCATGCATCCATATGACACTGATTTTAACATAAACATTTTATTTGACTCATTTGTGAAGAAACAGCAAGTTGATATACATTTTGTGAAGAATAATCATCAGACAATATATATGTCTGAAGCTGTCATACTTTTGGACACCTAGGCATAGGCTGTTAACAGTGCTGTAATCCATAATCTAGAGAAAACAGCGGGAGACTGCAGTGAATGAAGATAACACAAATCTTTCTTCCATTTGGGTTCTTACTGACTCATAAAGCACTAAGAGGACTTAACTGTCTTTTTAGGGCTAGGGCTGGGTCTGCTATGCAGCAGCCTCTAGTAAAATTAGAGGTTTCCATCCAGCAGCTACCTTTGCTTGGTTTCTAGTGAAAGGTTGGAGTGCTTGTGATCGTCTGTCTTTGAGAGCATCTGTTGGATTTTGATAGTCCAGTGTCTGTAGGGAGGGAGCCATTCAGACTTAAAATAATCTGTGGCTTTCTCATTTTGATGTGCTGCTGCATATGTAGCAGCACAGACCAGTGTAAAAACCATACTGAATAAAAAGCACAGAAGTTCAGTCTATATCAGGTAAGGCAGCCTCTGCATCCTTGTTGTAGATGTTATAAATTTCACTGGATTCTCTCTCAGATTAGTTGCATTGTTGTGACTGATTCTGTTGTTAAACTTGAATCCAGTAAGTTGTTGATACTTATTCATTTGCCATATCCATTGAACTAGATGGTGTGTTTCATTACCTGAACCTGAATTTTAATGCTGTGCTGTACTTATTTTAACGAATCAATATTTGTTGGCATACCATATCGTGGTGAAGCTTGTATCCTGCTGTTTATCCAGCTGCAGACAATTAAGCCTTTATCACAGATAATGTAAATTGTTATATGTTATTTATTTGATTGCTTGCACTTTAATAAGCTATTTCAATGCACTGTTGTAATATATGCTTATTATTTAGTGGAAATTGTTCATCTTGTTGCACTTAAGCTAGCTCCATAGAATTTCTTATTGCATATAGTGGAAATTGTTGTCTGCTTATTATCTTATTAACTTAATGACTGCACTTCATCTGACTGCTTCATTGAAATTGACTGCTGTTCTGCTAAATATACCATTATTAGCTGTATTTAATACTACACTCCTGTAGATGGTTGCTGTTGCGTTGGTCATTTCTGGAAGTATGGTCGTATTTTGCTGTTGCTGATACTATTTGGCACTGTTGCTAATCAGAGATTCTGGCTGGGTAAAAACTAAGTTAACTTATCTCAGTTATTGATTGCACTTTTATCACTGATGTTGCATTGCTATTAATTGTTGTACTGTTAGTGCCTTAAATGATACTGTTCTACAGTACTGCATTGCACACTGTTGTATTATATTGTCTGATATACTTTTGCTGCTTGTGCTGTTTCTTTTACTGTTACTGTATTTTAATTAGTTACTGCACTTTGAACTTTTAAGCTAGACTGTCTGTATTTATTTCTCTAATTACTGCACCTGGCCCATTGGGTTAGGCTGACTGCTGCTCATTGTTGCTTTTAGGCTGATACCACATTAACCTATTATTTCAGGTATTGATTGTACTTGATAGCACTTTTTGATCATTGTTGCACCACTGCTTGTACTGATTGCTACACGGTTACCAAAGTTCAGGCTATTTCTCATGGCACTTGAAAAGTTTTGGGGTAGATTATCAAATAAAAATGTTGCCATTTGTTATTGATTACTTCACTGATGCTACATATTGCTGTTACTTTAACATGTATTTGTATTTGTTAATACTGCCAGTGTTACTGTGTCCACACTGAACTAGTTATTGGATCCAGAGTCACATTTTTTGCATCCTTTAGCCACATCCCACATTCTCACCATTTCTCAGTCCAGTCTGTTATGTACTTCTGTCTTATAATAAGATTAGGTTATTAAGCTACCTTGTTTTCTTGTACCCCTTCAACAGCACTGGACACTAGGGAATTGTCCTGTCCCTTCTGCATCCAGTCTGACCACACTGGGTATTTTGAAGCAGAACGGCAACTACCTAATACTTTACTGAAGACCATCTGTTAATATCCCACAATGGTTCAATATGAGAAAGATGCAAGTATTTATGAACTTAAAAGTTACCTGATCCACCTCAAAACCCATTTAAATAGCAAAATGTGCACTCATCCAGCTACAGCAGAGAACACCTCCACTACACCGTCATACTGTGAAGTTCTTAAGAAAACACTAGCTAAGGCTCCCAGACTAAGCACTGAGAAACCTCAACCATTGGTTCACACAACAGCACTTCTGCCTTCACCTTACAGGTTCATAGGCAATACATATGCCACTGAATCACAAGGGAGAATACTACAAGGCATTAAGACCCACTGATACTGCCTCTACCCATGATAGTGTTTATAGGTGACCATTGTAAGGTATGTGGACACCAGCCTCACTAGGCTGGATAGCAGTAGAGTGACCACAGTTAACTGTTTTTCCTATTACCAAGCTCTGAGACACAGTGAGAGCTGTTAGATCCTTCCAGCATAATAAATACAATTATGAACTGGTAGTGGATTATGAGGTGGTGAATTAACTTAGGAGCAGGGATATGATTGATTGTGCTCTGCGTATGATGCAAGAAAGTCACTGTTTTTTAGTAGTATTTTTCTATCACCCAGAATGATGCTGAGACTCAGACAAGGTAATTGGCCATAATAATTTCCTGTATTGCTGGTGTCATTCTTAAGGGGGATAGCCCGTGCCATCTTTGGATGAGACAACAGACTTGCCTTCTTGTTTCGCCAGGTGGAGCTTTTCCATTGTAGTTATACATATCCAGTGTAATAAAGTCTATTTCAGAACACATTAATATGGCTTTACTCAGTGCCTGGAGTAAGGCCTAAACTTGAAGCCCTCTTGCCATGATGACATTCATGTATGCGTAAATACAGGACCATGTTTTCAAAACATTGACGGTACTCCCTTTATTTATTGGTTTTGTTGCCTGTCACATTTCAGACCTACTGGTAGTTGCAGGGGTTTGTGTTGGTATGTGTCAAGGATACCACCACTTTCCCACTGACTGATTTGTAGAACCATCAAATGTGAACAGTTTATCGTAATATGGACATATAATTACTATTTCATAGCTAGCTATATAATGCCCTTTATGTTCCTGCTGGTCACAACAGCTGTCTTAACTCTGTCCTAAATCCCCATTAATCCCATCACCTTTATACTGGGGGACTTCAACTTTCTGTCTGTAAACTGGCTGACACACTGTTAGTGTTCAGTATCCTCCAATTGTCTTTGCAGAAATAGTTAACCATTCTACTAAAGATCCAAATACCACTGACACCGTCCTCACTAACATGACCCCTTCTTACACACCTCCATGAGCATTATCTTCAGTTGTTAAATCATAAATCCGTATTTCCTTTAAAACTGGTGGTCTTCTCAAGATACTTCTGTATTTAAGGACTTCTCAAAAAGAAAACAAATTTATTTAGTTGATAACCTAAATACATTCCTCAGTAATCCTCATCTGACAGATGCCATTGCTAAAGCAGTGTGCTATGCTTCTGACTTCTGCTCCATCTTAAATAGTTGTCCTGATAAGGTAGTCTGTCTACACTAGCAGTTTTAAAAACAATCATCTATGGTGGAATATATTTGCAAATAAACTATCTAGCAAAGGGAAAACATTGCTTAATGTTTATAAAAGTTCCAATTCTACCTACGTTAACAGTGCATTTAATAAAAGTAACAGAGCGCGTAATGCTACCATTTGGAGGCTCAGAGCTGAATATGAAGTAGAAATGTTCACTGAAAAAAAATAAGTACAGATCTTTCTTTTAACTAGGTCAAAAAGTTAACCGTCGCCCAACAGTGTTCAGAGCTAGTCCAAAATAATACTGCCCAGTTTTACCCAAACAAAATGGCTAATATCTTAACTGGCAAATGAAGTGCAAGTTTTAACTATCAGTTGATATAGCTATGTTCCACAGTGCCCTGTAATTACTAAGGAACACATTATGTCAGTTATCTCAAAAGCTTATCATCATCTCATGTTTCAGCCCTGATAACATGCCAGATTGCTTATCATCACTAAATGTCATTTGTTCTGAACTCCCTACTTAACCTCTTTAATTTAGGTTTCTCCATTGGTTACATTCCAGAATTCATTGTAATGCCATCTGGTAATTACTGACTCTTTAGTCTTACAGGCCTCACATGTAAGTTGAAAGAGTTAATATAACTGTATGATACTGGAGTTAACTGAAAACAGCTGGAAGAAACTGGAATAAGACTGGAATGAATGTCTTTATCTGTTAATTACCCAGAACTGTGCTGAACAGGTGCCGCTCTCTCCTTTGTGGACAAAGTGTTCTTACCCCTTTCAGAATAAAGTCTGCAAGCACTGTAGTTTGGTTAAAAATGCTTTATGTACAGTGGGGGTATATGTCAATCATACCTCTCAACTGTCCATATTTTGTCAGAATGCCCAGATTTTTGCCTCATATTTTTGGCCTGTTCCTCATAAAATTTTTGGTTTTCTGTCATATCATTGCAGATTGTAGTCAAAAACTAATGACAGACCTCTGAGTTTCAGACTTCACGTCCTTCAGAAAAGTCATGCTAATGCAAAACCTGTTGTTCTATCAACTTCCTACATTTATAAAAAAAATATTTAATAATTAAAAGAACTGCAAACTGTCAAAAAGTTGTCCAAACACTTATAAATCCATTAAACTTTTTGGACATGAAAGAAAAATCACTTCACTTCGTGTAGTAGCTTTGAAATCTTTTAATCCAGCAGTAAAAAACGTCCACTAAGACAACAGTATAAGAATACTTGAAATAAATTCGAAATAAAATGGAACACTTGTATTTAAGCACTTTCGTTCGACCAACCTCAGAAAAAGTACCTTCCGCAGTAACTATTTGGATTTTAGCAGCCAACACCCCTTTTTTATGAAAAAGAACATAGTCAAGGGTCAATTCGTATGCCTTAGCTGCATTGTTAGTGAAGGTGAAAGTTTCACAAAAGAAAGCCTCCTTCTTAAACAGTTATTCACAGACAAACACTACACAGCACACTTGGTGGACACCATGTTGGGGGAAGTTGCACTGAATAGACACAACAAATACCCCCCTATTTTGTCAAAAGGCTTTTGCCCAAACCCAGTTTCATCTTCCAATGGCAGCCTGTGTTTTCCTCTTCCAATTTCAGTTGATGCAGAATCTATTCGGGACATAGTTTCTCGGAACTGGGATATTATCTCCAGTTGCCACGAGATAGTCCAGGCACTAGGTCCAGCTCCATCTTTCAATTACAAAAGATCCCAGTCTCTCAAATCTGTATTTAATCTAGCTAGTCAGAGAAATTTAACCACACCTCCCCCTTCAGTTGGTATGTTTTGTTGTGGGAAATGTGTTTGCGGGCGAGTACGTTGCAAGTGAGAGAGTGGAGACTGTTTCACCTTACACACTGCTAGACAAGAAATTCATTTTTCAGACACATTTGATTGTAATTAACTTGCATGTAGTATACCTTGCTGTTTGCAGTCACTGTGGGGTGTTCTGTGTTGGCAAAACTATTAAGAAGCTCAGCAATAGAATCAAGGACCATTACCAGGTCATAAGAAAAGGTGATGAAAAGACTGCTCTAGCTAAACACAAGCTAACCAGCCCTTCCTGCTCCACTTTTAAATTTCTAGTGTTAGACTGTGTTTCCTTTATCTACGGAGATGGGAACCCCCAGCTAGAAGTTAAGGAGCTTAGATGGCAAGTTAAACTGCAAAGTGACACGCCCCCTGGGCTTAATGGTAATCTTAATGTAAAATGCATCCTTAAGTGGATTCGTTAGTGAGAATTCTTTCCACTCCCCTTCTTTGCATAAAGAATTAATTGTGCAGCAGCTTTTATTTAAACCGTGTTCAGTTGTTAACCTTTGTATTTCTGAAGAAGTTCAACTGTTGATTAACTGTAAAATGATCCTGATAACAAACAAAAGCACTTCAATACAAGTGTTCCATTTTATTTCAAATGTATTTCAAGTTTTCTTATACTGTTGTCTTGGTGGACATTTTTTATTGCTGGATTAAATATTTCAAAGCTACTACATGAAGCAAAGTGATTTTTCTTTCATGTCCAAAAAGTTTTATGGATTTATAAATATTTAATAATTATCCCTATTTTTCGTCCTTAGTTCCCCCATTACGTATGGCTTTGTCCAGATTTGTTTTGCTGAGAGGTTGAGAGGTATGATGTCAACAACATCCAAATAATGTTTCCAGTAACAGTGCTGTTAAACTGAAATAGTTCTCTGCATTCATATAATTAATATTCTGGAATGCTGGATATTTGACCTAACTTCTGCACTCATACCAAAGTGCTGCCTTCTGAGGACTGCACTGCCATGACTTTCTGCAAATCAGTCCAAACTAACTTAACTGTGTCTGAAATATTTACTAATAATACCAAAACCTTGTAAGTTTCTGCACACCTCTGTAACCTTGGTTCCCAAGCCTTGTAGCATACAAATAAAATTGCGTTTGTACTCAAATGTACAGCACATTCTGTTCTTATCAGTATTTTTGACTGGAAGTTATATTCACTGTGATTGAAAGTGCAGTCCGTGAAACTGTATGTAAACTGTGAAGCCTACCTTAGTATTGCTGCATTTCTAGACTTGTGCAAAGAGAATACTATGTTTTTGTACATTTAAATGATACCTGATCTAACAGCTCCTCCTGAGATACCTGAACATGCACAGATATCTTTTTAGTAGTTACTTTATAATCTGAAGTATAAAAGGAAGACAAGGGCCTACATTTCCATTTTCAAGCCTATGCAAAATTTGTTTTACTAACTATATTTATGTAGGATTCATTCTATAACAGTTGTCTCTGAAATTACTGAAATGAGATTTACTTATGTAATTACTTTATAAATATATTAATATGGTCTGCAAAATATGCTGTAATAATTACTAGAAGTAATATACAATACATTTTTTATTATCTGGTAAATAAACTTGCAATTGTAATTTTGACCCCTAGGTGGAGAAATTTTTGAATATGGTATATTGGCTATACTTGTAATGCTGTGGACCTTACTTATGAACCTATAATTGTGCTTACTGAATGATGATTTTCTGATTTTAATGTGCTGTAGCCATGTTTGCCTCATGTTTATAAAGTAGCAATAATAGTACAGGACTTAGGTGGAGGAGTCATTGTTTTAATAAAAATCTGATAGAATTAAGGTAATATATGAAGTAAATTCTTCTCTTGTCAAGTAAAGTTGGTTTGTGAGAAAGAGACTGTGATATTTACAACATACTTCTGTAGGCTGTTAAGCTCATTGGTTGTTATAACTAGAGAAAATTAAATCCTAATGTCAAGCTGTATATGATCATAGGAGGTTACTAGGATATTGGCCGTGAGGCCCTTATAAGCCTAGCCAAAAGTTTAGCCCATGTTTAGACAAATCAGTACCCAATACCCCTGTCTAGCAGGGACAGGGGTGGAATCCCAGGGGTATATTTTCTGTTTCCCATCCAGTTGTCCGGGTTGCACTTAAAAAGGGGTAAAGAGGTACTCTGCTTGATGTGGAGAGGGAGTCTATTCCATAGATGAGGGAATCTCTGGGAGACCAATCTGTCCTGTCAACAAGACTTGTTGATGTCACAGACCAGGTTGAAGCCATGCATGCGGGTTATTTTACAGGCTGTGTCATACACGAGCTCCAAAAGGAATTAACCCTGCATCTTAATACCCTGTTCAGTCTCAGCCTCTCCACAGGATATGTGCCCATAGAATGGCGCACGGCAACGGTGGTCCCGCTACACAAGGGTGGGCCACAACTGACCCTGGGAACTACCGACCAATAAACCTGACCAGTCTGATCTGTAAGGCTATGGAGAGAATCATTATGGAACTCATAAATGGAGAGATTGGGAACCTCCAGTCGCTGGACCCCACACAGTTAGGCTTCGTCAAGGGCAGATCATGCCTCCTGGACCTGGTGGATTTCTTTGAGACAGTTACTCAGACTGTAGATAAGGGAAAGGAGGTACACAAGGCTTACCATGACCTTGCTAAAGCATTTGACACCATTCCCCATTCAGGTATTATTGATAAGCTCACCAGCCTGGGCATAAAACCTTACGTCACACGATGGATCGCAAACTGGCTCTCAGACAGATCCCATAAAGTAAGAGTAGCGGGATCTATGTCCGAATCCAGACCAGTAACGAGTGGTGTGCCTCAGGGCTGTGTCCTGGGGCCCCTCCTGTTTGGCATATACTTTTCAGAAGTGCAGGCAAGCACGGAAGGGCTGTGGCTGACTAAGTTTGTGGATGACTGCAAACTGGGTGCTATAATAGAGTCTCCGGCCGACATGGAGATCCTCCAGAAGGGCCTAAATGAGATTGCTGCATAGTGTCAAAGCCATGGTCTCAAGCTAAATGCAAAAAAATGCGTAGTAATCCCCTTTGGAAAAAACCGAGTACCCGCAAACTACAACATAGGAGGTAATCCCCTGAAGTCTGAAGAAGAAATAAGGGATCTAGGGACCCAAGTAGATAGCTTTCCTTTCCTTTGATAACCATGTTGCCAAAGTGGTTAGAAAATCCTTCTATGTGACCCATCTGATCACGAAAGGGTTTGCATCAAGATCTAAGGATATAATGGTGCCCCTCTACTTTTCCTTCATCAGACCCATTATTGAGTACAATGCACCAATTGGAATGTACCTGGCTAGACATCTCCAGCAGCTGGAGAGACCACAGAGGTACCTAACCAAGAGGATTACTGGCCTCAAACAGTTGCCCTATGCAGCACGATTGAAAAAGCTATGACTGTTCTCTGTTGCATACCACTTTCTCAGAGGCGATATCTGTCTAATGTACAGAGCCATGTCCAACCCAGAATTGTTGAACATGCTCCATCTTAGCAAAACCAAATCTACTCGAGCTACACACACTAGGGATATAAACCTCAACACAACAACGAATAGAATGTGCTGGAGGGATAGATTCCCTTCTCAGAGACTTCCCTTACTATGGAACAGGGTCCCGATCTACATAAGACAGAGCCCCTCGCTATCACTCTTCAAGAGGAACCTTGATGAGTGGATGAGTAACAGAAAGTTCACACCGGGGATCACACCAACAGCACTACTAAATAGGGGCCAAGGGTACTAGCTGCTAGTACAAGGGTCTAGGGAACTACTAAAGGGGCGGTGAATACCGCACAACGTGGCTGGGCTAATATATGCCTTTGGGCAGATAGCCCAGTACCAACCTATGAACCTATTTGAGTGGAGCTTGAATTGCAGATATAGAGCAGTCCCATCAAGGTGGGGTCCTGATCCCCTTGTATGCCAGACAGAGGTCACCTCTGAGGTGTCTGTATGAAACTGAGTAGAGGGATAGAGCTTTTAGCCTGTCTGTGTATGGTAGATGTTTGAGGCCCTGGATTCTCCTGGTGAGGAACCTCTGTGTTCTCTCCAGCTGCTGCATGTGCTTTGCCAGAGACATGCCGAAAGGTGCATTGTACTCAATAATGGGCCTTATAAGGGAAGAATACAAGGATGTTATGACCTCCTTGTCCCTGGATGAGATACCCTTACTTATGAGGTGGGCCATGTAGAAGGCTTTCCGTACCAGGGGAGCAACATGGTCAAAAGTCAGGTTGCTATCAACTTGGGTGCCCAAATCCCTCACGACTGATTGAGTGCTTAGGATGTTGTTATTAATGTGACGATTTGTGGGGACGTCACTCTCCCCAAAGGGGATGATGATGCATTTTTTTGGTATTCAGCTTGAGGCCATGTTTCTGGCACCGGTCATTTGTGTGAGTGAGATCCTCTTGGAGGATGGCCACATCACTAGGGGAATTGATGACCGCACCCAGCTTGCAGTCATCTGCAAACTTGGTCAGCCATACCCCACTGGTTTTGGCCTGCACCTCAGAAAAGTATATCCCAAATAACAGAGGCCCCAAGACCGAACCCTGGGGTAAGCCATTTGTTACGGGTCTGCTGCTTGAGGTGGCTTCCCCTATTTTGACTGGGTGAGTTCTATCAGTGAGCCAGTTTGTTACCCATCTGGTAACATATGGATTCATGCCTAGTTGAGAGACTTTATCTATTATGCCCAAGTGGGGGATAGTGTCAAAGGTTTTGGGCATGTCAAGGTAGGCAGTGTGCACCATCTTCCCCTCATCCATAGCTTTGGTGACTGTCTCAAAGAAGTCGACCAAATTTAACAGACATGACCTCCCCTTGAAGCCAAACTGTGTGGGATCAAGTGTTTGGAGGTTGCCACTGTCCTTGTTAATGAGGTCTATGATAAGCCCTTTGTGTTAAGGGATGACTGTGGCTGTCCACCACTCAGCTGGGATGAGGCCAGTACAGCACTCCAGTTTTGGTTGAATAGGGTGCCTAATGGTGCTGCAAATTCCTGCCTGAGTTCACGTAGGATGCAGCCTGGGATGTTATCGGGTCCCATGGAGGCTGTATTGTTTGCCTTGGAGAAAGCAGTGATAAACCTGTTCCCTAGATATAGGGGGAAGAGGGCAGATACTGGGGATGTCCTGATTTACTGATGGGGGACAGAGGGGTAAAGTTTTTACTGAATCTGTCAGCCAGCAAGTTTGCTGTATCTATGGCATTTGTATATGTGGTGTCCTTGACCACCAGTTCTGAATAGATCTGGGCACTTCCTTTGAGGTTGCGGACATACGTGAAGAAGGCCTTATGATGGTCTGTAGTAGATGTGGCCAGTTTGGACTCAGTTTGCTGTGGAGGATTTCACTAGTGCTCTTATTTGCATGTTCAGGCTAAGGAGACATTGCTTCCAATTGGGCACCTGCTCCTTCTTAGTCTTAGACAGCAATTTTTTTCCTTTTGTTACAGAGTTTATTTAATGCAGATGTCCACCAGACAGGTTTACTCTTCCTTACGGAGGATGACTCAGTTCTGTCTGGTATTCCTGATTCTATGCATCTATATAAATGCTTGTGTAGTGCTTTGGTGTAGTTTTGAATATTGTGCCAGTTCCTACAGAGGGGGAGGGGGCTGTGAAGCTGTTTATACCATCCCTCAGGAGGCTATAATCAGCTTTGGAGAAGTTTTTATGTCTGATCCCAGCTAGAGGGGGGTTGGGTGAGATGGTAACTTTGAAAGTGACCACTTTGTGGTCGGATCTTACCAGGGAGGATGATACTATAGGGATGCTGGAGTGGTTACTCATGTTGGTTAATACCAAGTCCAAGATATTATCACCCCTTTTGGGGATATCAACTAGCTGCTCCAAGGCATTTGCATTTGACAAAATTAAGGAATCTCTGGGCATGTGTGTTCTGGCATGAGTACTTCTTCCAGTCAATGTTTGGGAAGTTAGTCACCCAGGATCAGGGCAAAGGGTTGAATCTTGATAGATTCGAACAGGTCCAAATAGGTGTCTTGATTCAGATTTGGGGGCCTTTAGCTAGCTATGATTTAAATAGGGGTCTTGTCAGTGATTAACTGCACCTGGAGTGTCTCCTGTGCGTCATACTGTTTGACAAGCCTGGAGATGTGTGTGTCTTTAATGTATATTGAAACTCCACCTCCTTTGACTTTACTGCCCACAGTTTGGGATCTGAATGTGAATGAGTAACCAGGTAAGGCTGGAGTGCTCTCCGCAGCTTTGAACCAGGTTTCAGTGACTGCACAGATGTCAGCATTTTCCAGGGTTACGAATGCTTGCAATGAGTGGAGTTTCATGTTTAGACACCTAGCGTTTAGCAGCATCACCTTTAAATTGTGTTTTGTTGAAATTTTTATGTTGGTAGTTTTAACATCATCACTTTTCCTAAAAAAGGCACTATAGGATAGGCAAGAGCCTTTTCCAGAAGCCTGAAGCCCAGATGAGACAGATGAAGGCCATCTCTGGCAAAGCATTGTGGTCTGTTGATCATATCTTCCCAGACTGTCAGGTACTGGATCCACCTGGAATGACACCAGAAACTAGGCCAATTGTTAGTCAATCATTTTCTGTTTGTATTGGGGCATCATTCTGGGTGACGGCAGAATGCTACTTAAGTCTAGGGACATACCTGCCTGGGACACATAATCAGGTCTCTCTTCATGTAGTCCAGAGAGGTACGTCTCAAGTCATTCACGCTGACATGGACTATGACAGAGTCATAACAGTACCTGTTGTTGAGAGACTTGAGTGCGTGTGTAATGTGGCAGACTCTGGCACCTGACAGACAACTAACCGTGACCTTCTCCTTTTCCAGCCTGGTGAGAGGCCCATTTGTGTGTCTCTCAATGGAGTCTCCTATGACTAATATGTTGGGTTTATGGTGAATCCTTAGTGGTTGTGAGGCACAGGTGTGTGGACTATGCATGGTATGTGGTGTGGATAGCTGTGGAGATCGCATGCGTTTTTGCCTCTGAGGTCTCCTTTGTATGGGTATGTTTATGTGGAGAAACCTCTGCATATGTGGGTGTGTGTTGTGTAGGTTTTGGTGGTGGTTGAGGTGTAGTGATTGTGTTGACAACCTCTTCAGTGCCAGATATACTGGCTTTAGGGGAAGAGTGCTCGGACTCTAGGGTCCGAATGTAATTGCATCTCTCTCAGATTATGTTCCTGTACACGAGGCAGTTGCTAGACTGTCTCAGGACGCCCATATCAACCAGACTGGCAGGAGAAAGGGATTTGTCCATCCGTGTTTGTCAGAATCTGAGGGAGAAAGGCCAGGGAGAGCTAAGGGGTGGCCCTAAACCCAAGTGCTTAAACCAAAACTAAGAGCTTAGAATAACACTTAAGAATAACACTTAATTTAGACAGGCAATAAACAAGCAGTAATAAATGCAACAGAACAGATGCAGTTGAACACTTCAGAGAACAGGCAGCAAGTAGCAGGAAAAAGCAAAGCAAGATGAAGTAACAGAGTAGTAGGAAGAAACACAAATTAGAAAAATATAATCATGTGAATAAAATCTTTTTTTTTTTTTTTTTTACAGTAGCATATAGGGATAAAGCCAGACTGTGGTACATATTACCAGAGTCTGATTTGTAGTTTGTGCCTGATGGTGCAGACAGAGGAGAATGTGCTTGTCCATTCTGAGAAGATGCCAGGGTGGTACCAGCCTTGCTGTGCTTCATTGTCTTGGAGGTGGGGATTGTGATGCAAATGTATAGTTTCTGGGACAGGCATTAGGGTCACCAAGTAGCCTTCAAAGCTGGTATGTGGAAATATGTATTCACATCAGAGCAGCCTTATGGTCTTTGCATTCCCCTGCCCAGGGGCAGGTTTAGGTCATTTTAAAAGCTCTCATGGCTGCCTGAATGAATGATGGCCACCCTGTCTGAAAAGCTCTTGACTTGATGCTGGGTTAAATTCTTGAGAATGTTAATGAATAGACCATGTCCATTGAAGGGGGGGGGGGGGTTGAGTTATTGGCAACAATGAAGACAAAAGAATAAATCTCTATGGAAAACTAAAGAAATTGGATGGTGTTAAGAAATTATAATCATGATTAGTTATATTAGGATATAGTCATAATAGAATGTGTTGCTTGGTGAAGATTTTGATAGCAAATGATGTAACATTGCAAACATGGTAGTTCAGGGCATGCTTCTTTAGTAGACTGAATTTTAGTAGGTAATAGTATAAAGGTTTTATGAAAGTGTGAGAAATTGTTTGGCATTAGAAGTGATCATCCAGAAGAGTAGCTGGGTTGGGGCAAAGGGGGCAGCCATTTCAGGCGCATAGTGTTCGGTGACACCATCGTGAGTGCCAAGAATGGACATTTTTAGAATTTGTTTTTCTTGCTTCTCACATTGATGTGCAGGTTTACAGTAGTAATGCTGGCACTCCAGGGAAGATAACCTGATGAGAGCTTTATTTTGCTTCTCAGCTGGTTATGGCCCTGTGACCAATTACTTATTATATGTCAGGCAGATATGAAATGATATGGAAGGATAATTAAAATTGTAAGATATTTTACTAATTTAAATTCTAATTTGAGCTATGACAAACCAGCTTTAATTTTTCAGCCATTTCATCAAACGGAAGCTGATTCAGTTGACGTTGCTTGGCAAAAAGACATTGTTCTAACTTGATTAGTAGCATGTCTGATAGCCTGCAAAACTCAGAATTTTTGCGGGATGGAAACATCATTTATTCTTACAAAGCTCTTGATATTGCATTATCTTAGACAATGTGAAACAATCCAGTCTTTGTATAGAAAACTGTTCCCCTTAATCTCGTTGTTTGATACATGTGTGTGTGTGTGTGTGTGTGTGTCTGTGTCTGTCTGTGTCTGTGTGTGTGTGTGTGTGTATGTGTGTGTGTGTAATATATATATATATATATAAGTACTGCTTTCTGTTCCTTATTTTATGTCTTCAAGCCTCTTGCCTTATAAACTTCTCTCTGTTGGTATTTCATTGTATCTTCTACACTTCAATTCATAGTTCTGTCAATGAACTGCCGTACTCTGATTTGTACAAATAATGTATTCATACTGTGTCATTGTCATCTGTATTTATCTTCTCTGAGTTACATTGTTATTGCTCTGCAAATGAACCGTCACACTCTGAATTGTAACTATCCATTGAAACTTGTAAATGCCTAACTGTCACAGTTCATGGGTGAAAATGGTATGTGGAACAAATTACCTACCCAGTCAGCAAAGTTAAAAAATGGGACTTGACAAATTAGCTTAGTTGATCAGTAGGACCCACAGTGAGAGAGACATGACTGTAAAGCTGTTAGAGTTATCCTGCTACAGAAAGGGGCTACATCTAATTTTACTTCATGAGAGATATTGATACTAAACTACTTCAGAAGAAAACTGTTTCCAGTGAAGTTGCCCCTTTGCATAAAAGCATTTGTCTCAAAAGGAAAAAAAAGTTTTTGATTTCATAATGATGTAAAAGAAGCATTATGACTGGAAAGTACCCCCTCAACTCCTTCCTCCTACTTTGTTTTGGAAATGTGTACATAATTGGATATGTTTGTTACTCACTAGGGTATACAAAATTGATGCATCTGATGTAATTTTCATTCATTTGTCAACTGATGGATCTCAGATCCTACATGGACTCTGGCTATGCCACTTTTACCAGACTGTCAGATCCAGATCTCAAGCTCATCCCTTTACCAATAATGACCCACTCTCCTGGTATACCTTAGATCTTTGCTGCCACATCATTTGGATGCTGATTTCTGCTCTTGAACTGTGGACGATAACCAGATACTGTTGTATTCTTTTTCATGAGGATTTTTGTGTTTAGTATTGCTTAACTTCCTAGCCTTTGCTTTTTATCTTACTTTGACAACCCTTTCTACCCTTGTCAGGGTATTATCTCACATGCCATTGCTGGTATTCTTTTCCTGTTGTTTTGATTACCTGATTTAGGGTGTCTTTTAAATAACCATTGTTGATATTTTTTCTCCTTTACTTCAAAAAAAAAAAAAAAAAAAAAGTCGCCATCTTGCTTTTATGTTTTTGTGTTGATTATGCTGACAAACTTACAGGTTTTAAAAAGTGCATCTCCTGTGAGTATAAGATCCCTAAATTGGATACTCATAAGGAGTGTGTGTTTGAGCACTGTCCACCTAGATGTGGACTGTTCCATTTGTTCGGGGTTCAACTGCTGTGCTTTAAGTGATAGGAGGAATACATTGGTTTTGGACTTTCTACCTTCTACTGTTGTTTCTGCCTTGGGTGGGGCTCAAGTGGGTCTCAAACCCTATCTAATAAGTCTGACAAAGGGAAGCCTGACTCTGTTTAAGAAGAAAAGGAGACCAGGAAATGGACACTTGAGTGTTTTCCCTTTTCGCCTTCAATTCCCGAGCTTCCAGTTAGTTTCCAAGACATCCAATCTGACACCTTCCTCAGATTCTGCTACATCAAGATCCAATTCTCAGATCAGATTTCCAGTTTTCACCCCAAATTCGATATCTCCTCGGTGTCATTTGCCTTTCTAATGGGAGACGCCTAGAAAATCTTCCAGACCACCTTCTACTGCTTCATATCATAGGTCTGCTTGGAGCTTATCTGAGGCAGAGGTGGATAGGATGATGAAGTTTCTCAGTGTTCAGATCCAGATGGAGGTATTTCTGGCTCGGTCTCCCACTGGGCCCATGAGCCTGCCCTCTTCTCAACATCATATTGTATATCCTTCTCCAATCCAACCAGTGGTTTTGGAGCCCTCTGATCCAATATCTTCGAGGATGTTTTTGTTGGATCCAAAAACTGCATGTTCTTCTACTCCGACAATCCCTCTGAGTCAACCGACTCCGACCTGTTTGGAGCAGAATGACTGTCAGAGCAGACGAGTTCTGAGCCAGCTCCAGGGGGTTGGGATTACCTCTGAAGCTTTTGCAGCTGTCCTTGCCTCTCTGCATCAAGGCATTGCATAACTCAACTCCGATTTTCTTCTCAAGGAGGGAGTCCATGGTGATAGCATTCATTGTAGGATGCTTCAGCGCTGGTGTGACCAGCTGCTTTTTCTCCTGGGCCTTCTGCCTTTGAGGTTGTGGAGAGGGCCTACTCTGTACCCAGAGAGAGGAGCTCAGATCCTGTCATACCTGTTCCACCAGGACAGCCACAACATTCAAGCCTTCATTCAGGACTCCCCACCTTCTTCTGATATTTCACCAGACCACCCACTGGTAAAGTCCCTAGGAAGAGGACTTACAAAAGTAGGCACTTAGATTCACCTCAGGAATTTGTCACAGAAGATATGGACTTCAATGAAGGGGAAGGGTCCACCAGATCTTCACCTGATGTCTGCTTTGGAGAGATCCTAGAACTTCTTAAACAGGGAACGTGGATTGTCCTCCAATATCCCTTCCAAAGAGGAGAGTCTGTGTTTTTGGAAGCGTTTGGGGCTGACCTGGCTACGTCTTGGGTGGTGTCTCAGGCTGATGAGTTGATCGATCTTATCCCACACTGAGCATGGAAGGAGACCAATACAATGGAACCTATACCTAAGAAGCCAGACAAATTTTTAGGTTCTCCTAAAGTTAGGGCCCACTGGAGAAAGGGGGTCCCTGTAGATGCCATGGTGGTGTTGGCAGCTACTAAGACAGAGCTTGCAGAGCAGATCTCATTCATCCATCCCTTTAACAGAGAGTCCAGGGCCTTGGACAGATTTAGCAAGCAGATTTGCGCCTGACTGACTTGCCATTTGGTCGCTGAACTATTTGACATATTTTATTAGGCTACAAAGAGGTTTGATCAAGGAGCTTTCCAAATCTCTTTCAGGTTCAGTGTCTGTGGATGACCAGAAGAAGGTTACTTCACAACTGGCCACCCCACAGTCCTTGTCCAATGTGTCCATGAGGTTGTTCTCTCATGCAGCTGTGAGGGTATCTCTAGGGGTGTGGGTTCAGGTATTGTGGTCAGGAGGTATGCCTGGATATGATTGTGTGATTTGTGGAGCCCTTCAAGTCTTCATTCATCAGTAGTTCTTTTAATAGATCATATTTGTTCAGCCCCATAGTTAAGGAAACACACCTTTCAGAAGCGAGCAAGATGGAAAGACCCTGTCTGCCATTGGGATTCATTTTTCTACTCCTCAGTGATCCTTCTCCAGTAATCAGTGAGGTAGTAATTTGCAAGTCCCAAGGGTCTTTTCAGGAATCACAAGGAGATGGTTCTTCCCTGGGCAGAGGGGGAAGCACTAATAGAAGATGCTGTCCTTGTGGCAGAGATGGCCTACAGAACCAGCACTTCAGTAATACCTTCTCTGACAAACCTTACCAGCGCTCCCGAAGGGTTACCCAATTGCTGGACTCTGGAGGCAGTTGGGGGTGCTTATCTCTACACTCAGAATCCTGGACATCCATCACAAAAGACACTTCGGTGCAGAAAATCATATCCAGAGTTTATTTCATACCATTTTCCCAAATTCTTCCAACAAAAAAACAAAAAAGATTCCTGATGTTCCACCCAATCAGAGGGAGGCTGCAACCTTGGAAAGCTGATAGAAAAAGGTAATACAGAATGTATGACCCCCACCCCCCGTTCAGCAAGGATCTGGAACTTACTCACAATTCTTTTTTAGTCCCAAAGATGACAGGGGACTTGAGAGACCAGTTCTGGATCTTGGCAAACTCAACCAATATGTACAATACCCAAAGTTCCAAATGTTGATGGTTCAGTCCATTTTACCTCTACTACAAAAAGATGACTGGCTGTGCTGGATAGATCTTCAAGATGTGTACTATATCAAAATGAACAGGTGCTCCAGAATACACCTACACTTCTGGCTGGGAGCCAGCCATTACCAGTTCAGAACTCTGCTCTTTGGCCCCACCACATCCCACAGGGTGTTCACCAAGTGTATGGCAGTGGCAGCAGCTCACCTGAGACTGCTGGGATTCTGGGTATTTCCATATCTAGACTGGCTCCTGACTGCCCCATCCATGCATGTATTGATTCAAGCTAGGGATTACTTGCTCCAGTTATGTTGTCAATTGGGCATCACAGTCAATTACACCAAATCACAGCTTATCTCTACTCAGACCTTGGAGTTCATAGGTGCTCGTCTATAAATGGCTAAACCAGATAGCTTTGTTTCCTGTAACAAGGGTTCATGCACTCTGGTCTCAGGACATGAAGGTGATCTTCCTTTTTCATCAGATAGCAAGTCTAGTCCTCCAAGCGTCAGGCTCGATGTCAGCAGTGATATCTCTAATTCCAATAGCCAGATGTCATATGCACGTCCTGCAATGGACTCTTTCAGTACAGTGGTCTATTCTTCAGCATCCCCTGTAAGCACCCCGGTCAAGACTTTCAGAGTTTGCAAGGAATATCCTCTTTGGTGGCTTCATTCAGAAAAAGCTCTCAAGGTTGACCCTTCGTTCTCCATCAGTCAGTAGCCGCAGTCATCATGGATGCCTCCCAAATTGGATGGGGGCATTTTTGGGAAGGACAGTCCAAGGTGCATGGTCCCCTGAAGAGCTCAATTTGCACTTCAATGTACTGGAAATAAGAGCTGTCCTACTAGCATTGCAGACTTTTCAAGATGTCAGGGATGACCACGATACAAGACAGCATGTCAATAGTCTGGTATAGCAACAAAGTGGTGGGAATCAGAATCATTCTTCCTTAGCTTTCTTGAGATTATGCAAGACCTTCCTTAAAAGTATCTTTTTTACTCGGGCCCTGGTTAAAGATCCTACACCCTCTTGGGATTTGATTATTCTCTTACAGGCTTTTACCTTACTCATTTTGAGCCTTCTGCTAAGATCTTATAGGTTCATAGGTGGTTACTATGTTAGCAGCCATAGAGCCTTTACAAGCCTAGCAGTACTAATCCCAAGTATCCCTATTTGTTCTTTTTTGGGTAGTTAAGAATGAATTTATGAGCAGTGCAGGTCTGTGATCAACACAGGCTACCCCTTTCCATGTGTGACAAGGGTATCACCCCAGGGGCAAATTTGTAGTCTCCCATCAAATTTATCTAGATTGAGTTTGAATAGGGTCAGTGATTAGCTCTGTTTTACGTGAATAGGGAGTCTATTCCAGAGAAATGTCATTCTCTGGGAGACATATCTGTCTCTCCAGCATGATCTCTTAATGTTACAAGCTAGGTTGAGATCTCTCGAGCGCGTGACTCTTGAGCTGTTTGACAAGCGGATGTGCAGCATTTCCATTAGGGTAGGGTTGGAAATTGCCCTTTAGGCCAGGCACAAGTCACCTCTCAGCAGCTTATAAGATACAGAGTAAAGTGAAAGGGCTTTCAGCCTGTCCTTGTAGGTCATAGTTTGGTGTCCGTGTTTTATTAGTGAGAAACCTCTGAGGTATCTTCAGCTGTTGCAGGTGTCTGGTGAGAGACATGCAAAAGGGTGCATTATGCCCTATTAGTGGTCTGATGAGTGTCAAGTACAAGTGGAGTTAGAACATCCCTTGACCTGAATGCTATGCCCTTGCTTATGAGGTGCACAGCGTGGAAGGTTTTCCTTACCATTGTGAAAATTGGTGGTCAAAGTTCAGATTGCTATCAACCTGTGTTCCCAAGTCTCGCGCCACTGAGTTGGAGTTCAGGTGGATGCTGTCAATATTGTAATTTATAGGGAATTTTGTTTTGCCAAAGAGAATAATGCATTTTTTTACATTTAGTTTTTGACCATGGCTTTGGCACCAGTCATTTGTTTGTTTTAGCCCTTCTTGTAATATGTTGACATCGTTGGGGGACTCAAAGATTGCTCCCAGTTTGCAATCCTCGGGGAACTTGGCAAGTCAAAGGCTGCCTACTTTGGCCTGGACATCTGAGAAATAGATGTCAAACAGTGAGTGGCCCAACACAGTCCCCTGTGGCTCTCCATTGGTGATGGGTTTACTGGTGGAGTTGGAGTCACCAGTTTTGACAGAATGTGTTCTGTCAATGAGCCAGTTGGCTACCCGTCTGGTAACATATGGATTAATCCCTATCTGGGAGAGTGGAGTACTGTGTCGGAAGCCTTGGCAAGGTCATGATAGGCTGTGTGCACTGTCTTACCTTTGTCCATAGCTTTGGTGACATTCTCAAAGAAGTCCACCAGGTTTAATAAGCATGATCTACCCTTCACAAAGTCAAACTGGTTGCATCCAGCATTTGCAGGTCACCTATGTCCTTGTTGATAAGTACATGATAATTATTTCCATGGCCTTGCAGATGAGGCTGGTTAGACTTATGGGTCTGTAGTTCCCAGGCTCAATTGATGGCCCCATTTTGTACAGGGGGATCACTTTTGCTGTTCTCCATTCTGCAGGCTCATAACCAGTTCTGAAGATATGATTAAAGAGAACACCAAGTGGGTCTGCTAGTTCTTGTTTTAGATTGTTTAGTAAACAACCTGGGATATTATATCATCCCATTGAGGCCGTGTTTTTGGCTTTGGAGAGTGCAGGAATGACCTGTTCTCCAGAGATACTAGGTAGAAGACTGGTGTCAGGTATGCTTTGGGATATGGTAGGTGAGATAGGTGGGAGACATTTGCACTGAATCTGTCAGCTAGCAGGTTGGCCATGTCTTCCTGTGTAGTATGAGTGATCCCATCTACAACCAGTTCAGCACATAGTTGGGCAGTCCCTTTTAGACTTTAGACATAGTTAAAGGATGCCTTATGATTATCCTTGGCTAGGGATGCCATTTATGTTTCGTAATTTGCTTTAGAATTCTTTACAAGATTCCCGAGTTTTCTGTTTAGGCTTAGGAGGGAACTCTTCCTCTGCAGAGTGATATCCCTCTTGCTTTTGGACAACAGTTACTTCCTCTTGTTATATAATATGTTTATACATGAAGTCCACCATGGTAGCTTGCTGTTACTGTTTTTGATCCAGTCAGGTATTGCAGAGTTTCTGCAGTTGGTTAAATGCTTGTGCAGAGCATTTGCGTGTACTTCTGCATAGTGATCATTGGTGTCTGCGACTGTGGGCGGTACGAAGCCTTTTATACCATTGCTTAGTACACTTTAGTTAACTTTGGTGAAGTTTTTTATAATTTTTGATCCTGTGGAGTTTCAGTTCCTGTGGTTACTTCAAATGAGACTGATTTGTGGTCTGACCCTAACGAGTGAGGGCATCATGCATGGGGCAGTACAGCGACCCGTCATGTTGGTGAGTACTATGTCCAGAACATTAGAGCCCCCTAGTGGGGGTGCAGACTAGCTGTTCCAGAGCATTTGTGTTGACAAAGTCCAGGAATCTGGGGGAGTGTGTTTTTGCTCATGTATGTCCACCAGACTGTATAAGGATAGTTGAAATCTCCCATAACTAAGGTGTTGGGCTGCATGGTGAGGGATTTCAGTAAATTGAGGTAGGTGATCTGCTTATCCTGGTTCATGGTGGGGGATCTATAGCTAGAAATTATGTGGTATGGTACTTTCCCAATTGTTAATTGCACATGGAGTAGTTTGAGAGAGTCATGCTGTTTGATAAGTCTTGAAGTGTATTTGGTTTTAATGCGGATGGATACACCTCCACCTTTGGTTCCGTCACACTTATTTTATGGTCTGAATATGTAGAATGCATTGTAGCCTTGCATGGTGAGGGTGCTGTCAGATGTCTTGAAACGTGTCGGTAACTGCACAGATGTCAGCATCCTACAAAGTGAGAAGTGCTTCCAGGGAGTGCAGTTTCATGTTTAAACTCCTAGCATTAAGCAGCACAACTCTGAGTTTGTCTCTATTAGATTTTGTTATATTGGAAAATTTGTTGTTTTGACATTGCCTAAAAAAGGCACTATGGGGGGGAGGCAAGGGCCTTTTCCAGTATCTGAAAGCCTAGGGGAGACAGGTGCAGACCATCTGTAGCAAAGCGGAGAGGTGGTTTTACCCAAGCGGAACTAAAACATTCTTGCTTTGCAATTTATGGTTGCAGTGAAACAATATACAGCATTTTGTTTTTGATAAAAGAAAAAATGTACTGCCTTCTCAGTGGCTATCACAAGCACTAGCAGACAGTTGCCAAATACTTGAAGCAATGTATCATCAATCTTATTGTCACATTTGTTAGCAAGAAAGTGAAATTGCCAGTGCTGTTTTGCTTTCACTGCAGTGATGAAGAACAAAATATTAAAGCTTCTAGATGCTGATATGAATTACAATGTCAATATCAAATCATTTTCTCCTTGATGTGTTGTATAGGAAAATCATTTCAATATTGGTTTACTTACATTGAAGTAACTCATTATTAAGACAATTTATTGATCTTACGCATCCACCCTTAAGTTGTCAAAGAAAAAGAAGAGAAAGACAGTGTAACATTATTGGCATTATCATCCCCTCTAAATTTTTTTGAAAAATATTACCTGAGATTGTCCGGAAAAATAGTGCTGAAAGACTTTAAAAGCAGTTTGAAATAAGATTTTTCTGCTGAAGTGGCCAGAATTTTTTTTATTGTAATGTTTTATAGTAATCTGAATTGGGGATGAATTTTTTCTTAGTTTTGTTAAAGATTTTTGATACGGTGACAAATAGCAATGTGCTAATAGCCTTGGGAGATATGTTATTTATAATGTTCTTAAATTGATTTAGATCTTACTTAAATAATAGGTATAGAGCTACAGGAGGTTAGATATATCTATTTTCCAGCTGTCATTCAATTTTGTAGAGTATGTAAAGACTCAGTATTGTAGTCCTTATTTCTTTAATTATGAGTATTATCAGAGGTATTAACATTGTAGCTAACCATCATGAGTACAAAAATCTACAATTCTGAGTTCCACAATTGTGAAACATAAAGGTGTCATTTAGAAACAAAACAATGAATCTTGAAATGCAGTACACTGTAATTAAAGCATTTTTGTCCTGTGCCCCTGATGTGGGAAGCTGCAATCTCCGACCCCTGCTGCTAATGTATACTGCCTACAAGGTCACTGTATCTCATGGTAAGTGGAACACTTGGCAGGACCATAATCGCAGACTTTGTATATATTCCCTGTTTTGCATGATTAGTCATGCCGTTCTCCAGATCACAGCTGCATTCCTCAGACTTTAAATAAGAACTTAATTTATGCAGATGACAGTTTGCACTGAGAAAGATGATTCCACTTTGTTATAGGTATTACCTTATGACTTAGATAAATTAGAAGGACTGAAGGTCAAAACGTTCCCTAAAAGTGATTGTAACTAAAATAACACCCTTGGCATTTTTTAATCCCCAATGGCTTGATTAACTGATAAGGAGATATATGTGTGTGTGTGTGTGTGTGTGTGTGTATATATATATATATATATATATATATCTATATATTTATTTGTTTATTTATTTATTCATTTTACATAGAGTATAAATGAGATCCTCAACTGGGGAAGGAATTTGACAATCACATTTTTAGTTGTCACACAGCCAGATTCACTAGGGTAGTTTAGAGCAGTTTGTGGGAATATGACTTGCTATATTTTTTAAGAAAGTATTTAAAGAACTGTGAGCTTAACTTGGAAACGCTTAATTATTGCCAGAGTTGGATTTTAATTTAGTAGTAGTTTGTAGTAAAATGATTTATGGAAGGCTATTTTACCATACAGTATGAAAGTTTGACTGATGCTTATTACTGTGCTCAGTATTACTGCTGTATAAACTGACTGTACTCAAAGACTAAATAAAATATTAGGTTAACTTGCATGTAAAATGCCTCATAAAATATTGGCAGTAGTACTTGCCAAGTAAGTTTAATAGTGATACTCTATGATACTTTTTCTTCTTGGTCTTTCCCATTATATAATTACAAAGTCCAGAACTCCACATTTTGTTGGCTTCATGGATGCATAAATCAAATTCACTGTTTCCAAAGGACAGACCTTGAACCAAGAACAAACTTCTGCATGAGTTGCCAGTGCATAAGGGCAGTAGCAAAGACTTTGAACTGTGCAGCAGTGCATCTCAGCACCATAGTGCTATCACATTAAAAGTGCCACTGCAGTTAGCTTGGCAGGTTTATTTATTTCCTAGTGGAGCCAGCATATCAACTGTCATGCTGATTAATGAAGTTGTGAGCCAGAGTTTCCGTTTGTTTGTTGGTTCTCCTGGTTGTACTTGTAAAAACAGTATATCTGACGTTTTTCTGAATGGCTCATGATTTTGGTGGGTCCAAATCAGTTAATCTAATGGCATTTTCATTGCAATTACATCGAACATGCCTTTTGTCGAACTGTTCATACTGACATTGCGGTACAGTGAGGATTTGAAAATTTGCCCTTCCCCCACTGTAGTGCGATCTTGGAGTTAGTATATAAAATTAGCGGGGGTGTAGGGGGCACAGCCCTCTCACATGAGGGGAATTCAATGAACAGCATTTCTGATGAAATGACGTTCGTTGAAGTGACTGTTTGTTGAAGTGATATAGACCTGATTTTAGTTGTGTAGCATTGTTTTTCCAGATCAGTATGGGTCGTCTACAAGTGCATATGTGACTAAATGATCCATATGAAAACTCTGCTGTTTTTGGTACTGTAAAATGTAGATACATTCTCATTCATTTGCTGAATTCTTGTATAATTTTTGTGTCTGATTGCAGAGTTCTCCATATGAATCAACCCACTTCAAACTGAAATGCTATATTACACCTATTATTGGAACAAAGCATATTCTATCTGATTAGGTTCTAATTACATATGAAAGTTTTAACTTGTGTCGTATGGCTTGGGCAGAAATTGTAACCAATGAATGAGACAAAGATGTCTTTGAAATTCATTCATAGATTCATAAGACTTACATGTGGGTAAGCCATTTCATTCCATTCATTTCATTCCGTCCATCCAATCCAATATTTGGGTCTTCAAGCCACTTGTTGGATTCAACCTAGCAAAACTAGTGCTTCAGCCTCTGAGCCCCTGTAACACTTCTTAACATGCCCCAGTATGTAAAATTACCTCAGTTCTTATTTGCTGCTATTGTGAACAGAAGTGGATTTTGCGTAAGCTACAGCTAGTGCTCCTCCTTGAAATTTCTATTAAATATTGCTAACTTTTTCTTCTTACTCTTTATATATTGTTCCTACTCTGTCTTGATACTATTTTCCTTATTGTATACCTTATGAACAAGCTGATAATTAACTGCTTACTGCCTCCAAAACACAGAGTCGGAGAGGTCCAAAAAGCCCTCTGATAAACTTTTTTATTGCCGCAAGGATTCACAGTCAAGGAAAAGGTAACCCGATGAATTGTAGCCATCATCAGATCTGAAGGTATCCAAAGTAGAATTGGCTTTGGCACCACTGCACTGTCCTGCAGCAGCACCACAGCTCTCAGAGTCAATTGTTATGCTGGATAAGTCACCTAAAATATTATTAAGTAGGGCTTCTGCAAAAAGGGAGTTATCCAGGTTTTCATCTCAACTCCCTCTCTGTTTCTTCATTTTGATCCTTCAGGTCTTAAAAGGGCATATATGAGGTATAGTTGGATGGTATGATGAGTGCCTTTTTGAAGATGCAAATTGAGATGGGAGTCCTCCAATCTCCTTCGATTCTGAAGATGGATAGAGGTAGACCTGCATTTCCTTACTAGCTCCTTTCCCATGGGGCTTTCAGGGTCCGGTGACTTCAGAGTTGATGCTGGACCAAAAGCTTGTTCTTTTGGTGCCAACCATGGTACCTGGTTTGGTAGTAAAGGGATTTAATCTGACATACACTACTGTAATGGTTTGGGGGCAGTCTCACATGGCCATGTTGCCTCTGTTGAAGACTTCAGCCTTGAAATCTGTAGTGCTGGCTATGATGATGTGAGGTATTGCTTGCTATGCGAGGAGAATTAGAGCAGTGGATGTGTAACATATGCCAGCATAGCTAGCTGGAGTTTTTTTAAATTATTATATGTCACTTGTATATCAAACTTATTTGTACAGATGCTTGTGTTTAAAATGTATTTGTAAAGCTACTTGTGTTAAAAATGTGCTAACAGTGGGTCCTGCTGGGCAGAAAAGAAATACACCTGTATGTCAGACTGTACTGTAACTGTTGAAATGAATATATTGTAACAGAGGATACTGGTAGAGAAGAGGTTAATCTCAGACGAGCTAACTTAGAAAAATAGTCTGAAATTAAATTACCTAGTTTAGGCCATAAAGAGTGTATCTTACAGTTCTGATTGCAGCTAGAGACAAAATGTCTGTGAAAACCATGACTAATAATCCTACTGTGTTGTCCTAAGGCGGGAACTACTTGCTATCCTAGAAGGGTAGACATTTTTTAAATGGTTTTATAGCTTCCAGGTGCTATAACGCATCTTAGCAAAGATGTGTGTGTGTGTGTGTGTGTGTGTGTGTGTGTGGGGTGACACATATTTGTAAGATTAGTAAAGGGAGTAGTGTGGGAACCAGAAGTCAGGTGACCAGATGTATGTGATGTCATTCTGTAATCCAGCACTGAAATGATTTAATACTAGATGAGAGAAAAATCTCAGAGTAGTCTGTTTTTGAAACCTGACAAAAAAGGACTTCATTTTGCCTTGCTGTAGTAAGTGAATTAGGGGACTGTAATTCTTTAGATCAGTCAGTAAAATATAGTGAGTTTAGTTAAGTATTGTATTTCTGTATCTGTGAGGGTCTTTCCAGCTGTGTTATTTTTAATATTTCCTGTGATTGAAACTCTGGTGTTTATTGTAAATAGATATTTAGTACTGTCATGTCTTTTCATCAGTTATTATTAAATATATTTAAACTTTTCATTGTGTCTGGTCTTTTAGAGAAAATTTTAACATTTTAGATGACTTATATTTATTCGGTGACACTGTGGCTGCTCATGAAAGACTTACTGCATTGGTCGAACACTACCATTTGTATTTGTATTAATTTTATTCAGTATAATTGGGTACCATTGTAAGAGCCTTAGAATAGCTTGCTTTGGAGTATTCTGGTGGCAGTATCTACTGCATAGTCTAGGCAGAGGGGGCATAGCTGGTTAGTCTGTGCCAGCCTTTCCCAGGTTTGTGTGGGTGTATGTGAAAATAAAATCTCAGTGTGTGTTTGTGCGTGTCAACTACATTGGAGCAGGGGCACAGAACACTGGTTTCACAGAGAGGATGGTGGACGACTTTGCTTGGAACACTCTGCTGAGGACTTAACTCTACTGTTGTGTCAGTGGGGAGTCTTATTTGGACCCTAGATAGATGGAAAGGAATCCATCCCCAGGACTGAGTGTGCTTATGTGTGCTCTTAAGGGAAATTGTGCTTGGTGATGGGAGCTGGATCTGAAAATACTCTGTGTATCTTTGTTCCAAGTGAATTTCTCTCCCCAGTGTCAATGGTGAGGATTGAAGCTCCTTGATTACTAGCCCAGAGTAGGGGTGATACATGTTCCTGAGCAGTGGTATGGATATTAACTGAACTTCTGTAGCCTGTAGGCAGTTGTAACAAAGTGTGTGTACTCTCAGCAGCCACAAAGTAAGCATACAGAGTTTCATTTTCACAACAGTTTTTTTTTTTTTTTTTAGTTTAATTTAGTCAGGGAAAGTAGGCAAAGATGTCAGCAGAGGATTATGGCAAGCTGACAAAGAACCAGTTGGCCGAGGTGTGCAAAGCCAATGGACTGATGCATGTCTACCTGACTAAAGAGGAAATTATTTCAGCCTTAGTCGAAGCTGTAGCCCATGCCAGCAACCAGGAAGACAGCATGTCGATGGGGATGTGAAGCCCTCAGATACAGGACAGTTCACCTTTTCTTCAGAGAGCTTACAAAATCCGTCTGGCATTAGAGATTTGAACTAGAGACCATACATTTGGAATTAGAATCAGCAGAGAGACTGCGGCATTTGGAGGCCAAAGAAAATGAGAAATTACTACGTTTGGAGACTGAAGAAAATGAGAAGTAGTGTCAACATGAGAGGGAGATGCTGACTCTTTGTCAGTGTCATGGAGGAAATGGGGAAGGGAATAAATTAATCCCAGAAGCAATAAAGTTCAGTAAATTTCTTCCACAGTTTACTGAGTGTGATAATTGTATTAGTTTTATTCATATATTTAAGAGAGTATGTAAAAGTATAATGTTGACCAAAGGCTCTGGGTATGGTTTCTGACCCGCTTACTCCATGGTAGAGCTGTAACTGCTGTTTCTAAATTGTCTGATACTGATTGTTTAAACTATTGATAAAGTTAAACAATATTTATTGAAATGTTTTAAGTTAACACCTGAACCTTACAGAAAAAAGTTTTGTGAGCATAGGCGCAAGGCAGTTGAAAGTGCATGTGATTACTTGGTGAGTTAAGCACTTATTTTCAAAGGTAGTTGAGTGGGTGTCAGGTCACTACATTTGAAATGCTGGCAGACCTTTTGCTGAGGGAATAAGCTCTTAACACTTTGCCTGAGGACATGAAAATCTGGTTGGCAGACCGGGATTGTAACGCTTAAGATGAGTTGGGGAGAAAAGGGGCTCTCTACTTAGCAAGCAGGGCATCACTGCACAAGAAGGGGATACCCAGTGCTGCACATGGACATAAAGGAATCCATGGTGGGCAGCCTAAACCATCCCAACAGAGTCCACCAGTAATGGGGGAAGTCACTAGTTCAGGTACACAGCCAGGATCAAGGTTTAGATGTTTTAAATGTAACCAGTGAGCCCATGTAGCATACATTTCTCCATGGAAGCAAGGTGGGGAACAAAAGGTGGGGGAAGCCAGCTAGTGGGAATAACAGTATGCCAGTGGTAAGTTGTCTGGAGACAACAGGGGGTACCAAACTATCACTAGAGTTTGTATCTTGTCTTAGTGGATGGAAGACAGACCACTGCTAATAGAGAGACAGCCTCTGGCATAACCATTGTGAAGCCTGCCGTGGTTAAAGAGGAGCAGTACTTGCTTGGGCAGTCCACTTCAAAGTTTTAGGAGGGATCCCATTCCAAATACCTTTGGCCAGGGTTTATCTTGACTGGGAGGTTGGAAAAGAGAGCAAAAAAAAGGTGTGTTTGAGGATATCCCTGCAGATGTCTTGATAGGGAATGATTCTGATAATGCAGTACCTTGTGTGCATGCAGTTACACGCAGTCAGGCTTGAAGAAAGACATGTGGGTCTGGTAGCCCTGGGGAGACCCAGACAGACCCCACATTTGAAGCTGGGACTGATGTGGCTATTTCAGGGAGGGAACTACCATGTAGCACTAAGCCTGAAGGTGAGCCACAGCTGCTGGTAGGTACTGCTGTTCCCTTGTACAGGGTGACTACAAGGGCAGAGGTGAGTGGTAGTGCGCAGGCTGACAGTGAGGCACCGCTTTCAGAAGATACCAGACTTCCTGTGGAAGGGGATCTGGAAAGGGTTACAGAAAATAGTTGAGACAAGCTCAGCCCTTGGACCCTACATTACAAGGCTTGAGGGAGGTAGCTAGGGAGGCACCTTATTATCAAGGAAAAGTGGAGTCTGTATACCAGAACAAAATGTTACTGTATAGAGAGTGGACCCCTGAGGGAGGGCTAGAGGGTGAGGTAATACAGCAGTTGGTAGTGCCCAGAGCCTGCCATCTGCCACTTCTGGCCATAGCCCATTACATTCCTTTTGCAGGTCATATAGGCGTAAAGCATACCAAAAGATGCATTATGCAAAACTGTTATTGGCTTGTGATTGCAAGGGATGTTGCATGGTACTGCAGGACCTGTGAGCAGTGCCAAAAAGTAGGCAAGGCAGTAGACAAGGTAAAGATGTCTTTGCCTGTGATTGAGGAGGAGTTTCAGAGGATAAGTATTGATGTTGTGGAGCCTGTGAGTGCCCCAAGTTTCACAGGGAAAAAGTGTATCCTGGTGGTGGTAGATTATGTACTAGATAATCTGAGGTGGTGGCTCCGTCCTCCATTGAGGGAGAGAAGGTAGCAAATGCTTTGTTAGAGATTTTCAGCAGGGTAGGTTTCCAGAGAGAAATACTGATTGACAGAGGTGCCAAATTGCATGTCTGACCTGCTGGCTTCTCTGTGGCAGCCCTGTGAATTGAAGCACCTAAAGACCACACCCTACCACCCCCAGACTAATGGTCTTGTGGAGAGGTTAAACTCTACACTAAGACCACGCTATGGGCATTTGCAGACCATTTTAAAAGAGAGTGGGACAAATTTTTGCCCCATCTGCTGTTTGCATATAGAGAGGTACCCCAGGAATCCCCAGATTTTTCACCCTTTGAGTTGCTGTATGGACATAGGGTGAGGGGACCTTTCAATTGGATTAGTGATGTGTGGGTGTGAATCCCACAAGTTGTCTGTTGTGGCATATTTCCTAAACCTCAGGACAAGGCTTAGGCAGCTCGTGGGCTTGGCCCAGGAGAACCTGGCAAGAGCCCAACAGCAGAAAAAGGTCTGGTATGATAGGAATGCTTGACCCCAAGAGTATGCTGAGGGACTGCAGGTTATGGAGCTCATTTCTGTCAGACACAGTAAGCTTGCAGGTAGCTTGGGAGGGACCCTTGGAAGTGGTAAGGAAGGTCAGTGATGTCAACTACATGGTAAACCTACTAGGCAGGAGGCAGGGGCATTATTTGTACCATGTTAACATGATGAAGCCTTACCATGATAGGGAGGCCGTGGTTCTGAGTATTTGCAGTGGGTATTAGGATGAGTCTGAGGAGGATCTATGGCTAAATCAAGCCAGCCAGCAAAAGGCCAAGTTATTAAGGTAGAGCCTAGAGTTGCAGGCATATGACATGACAGTGCAGCACTGTGGAGGAGTCAGCAATGCCAATGCACATGGGCTGTCAGGACAGGGTATTGGTTAATGTATTCCCAGATAGGCTTATTTCTGTCAAGCTGCTTTTCTCCAGGGTCACTTGAAAAACTAGCTTGAGTCTTCAAAGGGGAGAGAGATGTTTTGATGATGTGAGGTATTCCTAGCTGTGCCAGGAAAAGTAAGGCATTGGATGTGTAACATATGCTAGCATAGCTAGCTGGAATTTTGTAATGAATTATGTTTGCATATGAAATTGATTTGTACAGGTGCATATGTTGAAAATGTTTGTAAGCTGCTTGTGTTAAAAATGTACCAACAGTGGATCCTGCTGGACCGAAAAGAAATACGCCTATATGTCCGACTTTACTGTAACTGTTGAAATGAATATATTGTAACAGAGGATACTGGAAGAGAAGAGGTTAATTTCAGTACAGCTAAATTTGAAAAACAGTCTGAAATTTAATTACGTCGTTTAGGCCCTAAAGATTGTATCTTACAGTTCTGATGGCAGCCAGAGACAAAATGTCTGTCAAAACCAGGAGTAGGAATCCTACTGTTTGGTCTATCGGGGTGAACTAATTGCTACTCTGGAAGGGTGAACGTTTTTGAAATGCTTTTATAGCTTCCAGATGCTATAACATATCTTAGCAAAGTTCTTTGTGTGTGTAGTGAGACACATTTGCAAGATTCTGGCTCAGCTTCTAGTAAAGGAGGTAGTGTGGGAACCAGAAGTCCAGTGACCAGATGTATGTGATGTTACTCTGTAATCCAGCACTGAAGTGATGATTTATTTATTATTATTTATTGGCATTTGTTTATTGGGAAAGTCCACTGGGCCAAGCAGACCCAATTTTCAGTGGAGGCCCGGGTACAAAAGTTCCACAAAACACAAGTAGAATATACAGAGCACCACAGAGAACACATTTAGAATATATAAGCTCAATTAGATTTAGAAAATATATACACATTTGATAAACTTGAATTACAATATGGTACGACTACAGTTGACATAGTAGTGTGGGTGTATATAAAATGCTTAGCACTCTTATAATGACTGTGGTTTGAAGCTAGGAAAGACATAGAGGCTATAGCAGTTATGTTACAGGAGTTGTATTATATAGGAGGAAAATTATGGAAGAATGTAAGAAGGTACATGTAAGAAGTTGGTAGTGATTACAGTAAAGGTGAAATGGTGAGACTACTAAAGAACTAGAGGCAAAGGACAGGAGAGAAAGTTGTTAGTATTGAAGGGTAAAGAGAGAGAATGTGTAGAAATGGTAGTGTATTTGAGATAGACAGAGAGAAGAATGTGAGTGGGAAGAAAATGGGGGATAGTTGGAAGACACTAAGAACTCTGTAAATGGATGGAGGAGGATAGAGAAGAATGTGAGTAGGAAGGAGAAAAAGGGGATAATGTTTTAATACTAGATGAGCAGAAGTCTCAGAGCAGTCTGTTTGTGAAACCTGATATAGGACCACTCACCCACTTCATCTTGGCTTGCTCTAGTAAGTGAACTAGGGGACAGTAATTCTTTAGCTCAGTCAGGAGAATATAGTGAGATTAGTTGAGTATTGTTTTTCAATGTCTCTGTGCATCTCAATCAGTGTTATTTTTAGTATTTCCTGTGATTGAAACTCTGGTGTTTATTGTAAGTAGATATTTAGTACTTTAATTTTCTTTATTATTAAATATATTTACAATTTTCATTGTGGCTGATCTTTTAGAGAATATTTTAACCTTTGAGAGTACTTAGGTTTATCTGGTGACACTGTGGCCACCCTTGAAAGCCTTGCTGCATTGGTCAGATGCTGCCAATTGTATTAGTATTAATTGTATTTAGTTTAATTGGGTATCCTTGTAAGAGTCTTAGAGTAGCTGGCTTTGGAGTGTTATGGTGGCAGTGTCTACCTTATAGTCTAGGCAGAGGGCCATAGCTGGTGAATCTGTGCCAGGTTTTCCCATGTGTGTGTCAGCTACTTGGAGCAGGGACACAGAACACTCGTTTCACAGAGAGGGTGATAGAGGACTTGTCTTGGAACATTCGGTTGAGGGCTCAACTTTACAGCTGTGTCAGTAGGGAGTTTTATTTGGGGCTTGGATAGAGAGGGGGAATCTAGCCTCAAGGCTGAGTGTGCTGCTTGTCTGCTCTTGAGGGAAATTGTGCTTGGTTCAGAGAGCTGCATCTGAAAATACTGTGTGTATCTATTTTTGTTCCAAGTGAATGTCCCTCATGGGTGTCAGTGGTGAGGATTGAGTTTCCTCGATTACTGACCCAGAGGAGGGGTGTCACACTTACCCCCTCCTCAAAACGGTCCATTCTTTCTGTTTCATGGATCCCATGTTCAGAACCACCTGTTTCTCATACTGGAAGGATAGAGATTGTAACAGAGACAATGTTTTTGGAGCTTGCAGAGAGTGGAATTTCAGTTCAGATTGAAATATAGGCTTTTAAGGGGCTGGTTCCTCTTTGCGACTCCCTCTTCTTTGCATCTCAGCCTCAGCATGTATCAAAAGGGTCAGAGCCGGCAGTCCAACCTCTAAGTTACAGCTGCACAGCAGGAAGAATCCTCTGTGGAAGTGAGTCACTCCTTCGATATTCCAAGAAAAAAGGACTTGTAAAAGGAGGCATATTAATTCCCTACTGGAGTCAGTTCTGATACTGACACTAAGGATCAGGAGGGTCCCTCCGGTCTCTTCCAGAAGGTAACACTTTTGGTAGAATTCTTAAATGTGTGTAACAGGAGGGATCCTCGTCCACAGACTTCTCTTCTCCTGGGATGAGAAAGTTCTCTTTGAGGCCTGTGGTTCAGTGCCCTCTACTACTTGGTTGGCTCCTCCACAGACAAAAGTCTAATCCAGCAGTTAAGAGATCACAAATGGAGCCCAACACTTACGCATTGCTCTCCCTGGGAATTGGACACCCCCCCCCCCCCAGGACAGACAGCATTGGGTCAAGATTCTGCTGGTCAGTTCTATCATTGTGGCAGTGGCAACAAAAAAAGAGGTAACTGAAGATACAGCCACTGCCCACACCTATCCAATAAAAAAATCTAGGGCTATGGACAGGTTAGGGAAGACTGCATATGCTTTGGACACTTTTGTTGTTAGAACCCTAAAGTATGCCACCCACATGCATTGTTTTCAGAGGGATTTGGCACAAAAAGTACTGGCTACTCTGAGAAAATCCCTAACATCAGACTCTAGAAAACAATAGGAGACTACCCTGAATGCAAAGAATGCAGCACAAATGGTTGGTTAATTCCAAGATTGAAGCTGTTTGTGTGACTAGCTAAAACAGAACTGCTAACCGTTAAAAAAAAAAAAAAAAAAAAAAAAAAAAAAACAGCAATAGCCTGTAAACTACTGTAAACTTTTAACATAATTTGGTATGACATCCAGAAGGTCACATAGAAGAGAAAAAGTGAAGTAAAAGGTGAACTGTGAAAACCCAAAAGGAGGCAGAAATCGTGGAACAGAGGTAGAAAAAAAAAACAGATTACATTGGCAGCTGAAGGATAAAATTCATCAGTCGCCTTAGAGAGGATTGACTAAATTCAGTTTGACATTTTTAAGATAAGTAGTTCCCTGTTAGAATACATAAACACATTGCGGAAGGCTGCTGGAAATAGATGTTTTAACAAAGCATTCAAAGGAAATAACTGTCATACAGATTGCTGAAAAGGAGATGTAAGAAAAATGAAGAAATAGCAGCTAAAGTATGAACAAGTGGCAAAGAAACTGGATGAACTCAAGGACAGGTCACACAGAGAGCTTTAGGTTTACAGCAGTACCAGAACAAACTGAAGGGAAGGTCTTAAAGACTTTGAGAAAATACTTTAAGCACATGGATTGTGCTTTCTGTTATTACTATTAAAACAGAAAGATGACATGGAGCAAACATTCCTAACTTGAAATTGAAAAAAGCAGCCAAAGACCTATGCTGATTAAACTGTGGGTGTACCAGTTAAAAGAGGAATCATTTGGATTTTGTCAAAGAAAGGAGCAGTCTTAAAAGTTGTAGGCATGAGAATATATCTTCCATTACTTTGAGTCTTTCACCCACTTGGACTTAAAACCTGCATAGACCCATAACAGGTTGAGGATGAACTGACAAAAAGAAAAGAATTGGAAGAGGGAGAAGGAGCAAGTAACCAGTCAACAATTGCAGATTATTGACAATCTCTGTGGAGAGATTCCCTAAGAAGCACCTTCCTCTTTTACAAAATAAATTATGGATAAACTGAGTTTCAACAAAGGTGAGAGACTCCATAAAACACACACACACACATATGGAACATTGTGTGAGTACAGTACTTAAACTAAATGTATGTTTTACAGACATGGATATTTGGTCTAACTAATATGTGACTTACATTCTGAATGATACGTTAAAACCATAGACACCATTAAGTACTTCAGAGAAAATTACTATTTGATTAATATAAATTTAAAGTAGAAGTACTGTATTTCAAATATCACTTAAAAATTAAAGTTTGTTTAACTGGAGGATGTGGGCATTATTGCACGCTGTCTGGTGAAATGCCTGTTTTTTATTTCAAATTGTAAACTGTTATTTTTCTTCCAGTAAAGGTCTGTGATAGTGGATGAAGGCAAGGCAGAAGCAATGAATAAATAGTGAATTAAAAAGGATCCCAGTACAATGTATGCTTAGAAACAAGCAGATAATGCATAAGGTTAGTTCTGGTAATATGTTTACCAGGTGTAAGACTGAATAAAAAGTTAGAGCGACAAGTATACTAAATGAAAGAAGGTAGACACCAAGACTGACAGCTTCAGAAGGTAAATGTTTAAATTGCTAACTTTAGGCAACAGAAACAGAGTAAGGAAAGATTCTTTAAAAATGGTGCAGTAGAAACCTTGAATTGAGAACAGTAGCTGAAATGTGCGTGCGTTATTAACAGTGTGTAGAATTAGGTTTATGATTATGGTTAACTCACATGAGTATGCCTCAAGAAGTCAAGGACAGTACCCCCAATCATCATGACTGTTTGCCTTTTCAAGCTCACCCGATTCCCACTCTGGCAGCTTCTCCATCTCTGTGAAACTTAATTTTCTTGTGTGGAACCAGATTGTTTCAGATAGATGGGTTGTGAAGGTAATTCTGCAGGGTTACACTTTGCAGTGGGAATCCCTGCCCCATTCCCAGGAGATTCCTTCTTGCCCAATGAACCAAGCTTTTCTCTCTCCCCCCATTCTGCATTGATGCTGGCCCAGGGAGTTGTAGAATCTGTACCTATCGGCCACCTGGGCAAAAGCTGTTATTCAAAGATTTTTCTTGAACCAAAAAGGGAAGTTTTTTTAGGCCTGAACTGGACCTTCCATTTCTCCTTTTTGTCAAGATTCCCAAATTCAAAATGCTATCTGTTCAATCCTTTCTTCCTCTAATCCACATCTTTAGCCTTCACTGTAAAGCTAGATTTAAAGGATGCATGTCACCATATTCCCATTGGTGAACAGTTCAATTGTTTTTAAGGTTTGTTGTGTTTGGGTTACATTATCAGTTCTGTATCTTACCCTTTGGACTTTCCATAGCACCAAGGGTATTCACAATGTGTCTTACTCCAGTCATTGCTTTTGCAGGCTAAGGGATTCACATCTTTCCATTTTTGAACAATTGCCTTTTCTGTGCAGACTCTATTTCCAGTGGTTAAGAGTCTTTACAAAGTGTCCAGAATCTTCTTATCAGTTTGGGTTTTAAAAACAACTTGCAGTGATCTTTGCTAATCCCTTCTCACAGTATTGTATCCTGTGTTGCCTGTTGGATTTTGGTCTGACAAGAGCCTTTTTTCCTTCCTTCAGACAAGGTAGATATAATCTACCAGTTCTTCATGAGTTTCTCCAGTCATGTAAAGCATCCTCCCTCTCACTTCTACAAGAAATCACACAACAATCCCTCTCCAAGTGGAATCTTGGCTTTCCAAAGCTAACCTTGTACTAAATCCTAATAAGACTAAGCTTATGTTTTTTCATCCCACTAAACCATCCCTGCAAACAACCTCCTTACATATACTTTCTTTTAACAGTACAATCATAAACACCACCTCACAAACTAAGTTATTAGGGGTTATCATTGATAAATTGAAATTGAAATTCAATATTCCTCTATCTCATTTTATCAGAAAATCACATATCAAACTCTGCTCGCTCTACCGCATCAAACCATTTCTTACAAATCAGTCCAGGTTAGACATTACTAGGACTCATCTTCTTTCTTCTCTATTCTATGCCTCTCTCATCTTTACTTCACTTAGCAAAACTGAATTTTCCAAACTTGAATTTGTTACAATAAAATAGCCAAATTCGCTACGGACTCCCCTCACAGATCACATCACTGCTCCTCCCTACAACAGTTAAACTGGTTTTAACTCCACCATTACGTAACCTATACTCAACTTATTTTTGCTCACCATTTTGTAAATCAGCCTGACAAAAATCCCAGCAACACTTACTCAAACCCTATAATAACACTCATCATCTCCGATCTACACATCCAACTCTCCTGCAAGTCTCTAAAAGTAACAACCGGGCCGGGGATTCCCTTTTTTCCCCCACTGTATCTCCAAAATTTGGAATTCTGTCCCCCAACATATATTAAATGTCACTGATATAACTCAATTCAAGAAAAGACTACTTATATAGCCACTGGATCTCTTCCCTATATGCCTTATTACTATCCTTAACCCCCTGTTTTCTTATCTGATATCTTCCTGTAACCCCACCTCTTCCCTATCCACTTTAGCTAATCCTGACTAATCTATTTTTTTGTCTCCCTATTTTCCCTGTATTATTTAACTTTTTTTATCCAATCTATTTGATGTTGTTCTTGTATCAATTTATATTATTTTTATCCTATATATATTATTTTTATTCTATATATTCGATGTTGCATCTAATGATGTTAATGTATATTTATAACTACTTCAAAATATCACTGTTATTTATTATTTGATTTTTTTTTTGTAATTATTGCTTTATGGAGCTTTTCTCCCCAGGCCTCCGGTGAAAATGGGTTCACACCCAGATGGACTATCCCGGTTAACAAATGTAATGTAAAATAAAATAAATCTTCAGTGGAATTTTCTCAGGATTTGTGGATACATAACATCTATAATTCTCATGCTTTTCTTGGCCACACTTCATATGAGGAAAATGCAGTGGAACCTCGGGTAAGTCTGGATTCAGCATCTTCACCCTTTGTCCTTTCAGATCAAAGTTCTGGGTTTTGTAAAAAGGGATATTCTCTTGTGTATGGTCCAGATGTTTTGCAATCCAGGTCTCCCACTCTCCCTTCCAACCCCATACAGTCTGTAACTACAGATGCATCAGATTTGGCATGGGGTGCAATTTCAAAGGAGGTTAAAGTGTAAGCTCTTTGGAACCCTTCAGACTGTCAGAAAGACATTGATAGTGATCAGTGCCTTGCTTTGAAAGCCTTAAATCATCTCTGGTCCACAAGAACCATGCAAGTGTACACCGACAACATCACAGTGATGTAGATAATAAAAAAGGTGGAACACTTGGCCGACACAAGCCAGTTATTGTGTGGTAATTTTTCTGATACCACCTGCTTAAAACCCAAAAAGCCAGAAGGAGCATGAGGTCCCACTTTCATGGTCTGTATTCATACTGAAAATCAAGATCAAATGAGCTTTTGCCTTTCTGCTCCATGGGTGTTTTTGTCCTCCCTAAGCTCGCCTTAGGACACCTGTATTACTCTTTGACATGTGTACCACCCCAGTCATACTCCCCACCTGACACTGTCCCTGGAGCAGGTCACGCCCAGGCACTAGGCACCAGAAGCGAGAACTCAAGTTTGGCTTACCCCCCTGCCTCACCAGGTAAGTTAAAAAAACGACGAGAAGTGGTATTTCACCAGTGGCTGAGGCCTCCCACTTATTCTATACCTCTCATGTCTCTTCATAGTGCCAGACTAGAGTGAAGCTCGACAGGGTGGTCTTTCCCTGCTGATTCTGCCAAGCCCATTCCCGTGGCTATGGTTACGCTAAATAGTAGGTAGGGAGAGTGGGAATCTTGTTCATCCATTCATGCGCGTCACTAGTTAGATGAAGAGGCATATGGCTACCTTAAGAGAGTCATATTTACTCCTGCTGTGTACCTGCGCTTCATTGAATTTCTTAACTTTGATGTTCAGAGCACTGGGCAGAAATCACATCATGTCAACACCCGTCTCAGGCCTTTGTGATGCTTTGTTTTAATTAAATGGTTGGATTCCCCTGATCTGTACCAGTTCTAAGTCAACTGCTAGCTGCTGGACGATGCGGGATGCTGGTCGGGACTGGCGTCCACCACAGACTGGGCGATCCATAAGACTGGTGCTCATCCAGAGCCACCACCACTATCCTTCCAGCCCCTGGGAGGGGGGACATGGCGAGAGGGCGACGCCTTGTCCAGCCACAGTGTGCATCCAGCCCCACTTCATGCCTAAGCCTGACCATCCCAGCACTTACAGCCAATCCTTATCCTGAAGTTATGGATCTGGCTTGCCGACTTCCCTCACCTACATTGTTCTAACATGCCAGAGGCTGTTCACCTTGGAGACCTGTTGCAGTTATGGGTATGGCCCGGCATGATACTTACACTGTTTCCACTTGATTTTCAAGGGCTGGCGAGAGCTCACCTGACACCACCGAAACTACGTTGCTTTCTAAAGAGCAGGCCACTCCTGGTGGAAACGCATTCCAGGGCGTCCTGCCCTTTCCAAAGGAAAGAGAACTCTACCAATGATCCCCCACGTCTTCTCCAGGATTGTTTGCATCACTGCACTGGATGCCATGAGGTGCCCGTCTCTGCCCTCTGGATTCGGGTATCTGAACCCAACACCCTTTGGAGGCCATCACCCATCTGTTCAGAACAATGCTGTCAGAAACGACTGACACATGTTCAAACGCTGTTCACATAGAAATCTTCTCCACTTTAGCCTTCAAAGATCTTGTTTGAATTTTTGCTACTACCACCAAGATCTGCACCCACGGCAGCTGCACCTGTCTTTTGCCCTGGGCTTCAGTGCCACCACAGCGGCCCGCCTACTTGCTGCGGCATGGCCTCCTCGGCTCCCAGCACCGGCTGTGGCCGGGTATGGGCCAGATGCTCCAGCACCATCCATTTTCAGGGCTAGTTGATTCAGCAAGTGAGTTGTTCCACACTCCTTAGCGGATTCTGACTTCTATGGCTACAGTCCTGCTGTCTGTATCAACCAACACCTTTTCTGGGATCTGATGAACGTCAGCATCGAGCCACTTAACCTGACGTTTGGCTCATCCTGCAGCATCAGTTCTGCTTACCAAAAGTGGCCCACTGTGCACTCACATTCCATGCCTGGCTCCAAGCCAGTGAGTCAGGCTTCTTACCCATTTAAAGTTGGAGAATAGGTTGAGATCGTTTTGGCCCCAAGATCTCTAATCATTCGCTTTACCAGATAAAACTGTGTCTGCCAGGCACCAGCTATCCAGAGGGAAATTTTGGAGGGAACCAGCTACTAGATGGTTCTATTAGTCTTTCACCCCTATACCCAGATCAGACAACTGATTTGCAAGTCAGGACCACTGTGGACCTCCACCAGAGTTTCCTCTGGCTTTTCCCTGCCCAGGCATAGTTCACCATCTTTCGAGTCTACTGCATACTGGCTATGATTACAGCTGAACTCCATGACTTTGTAGGATTCATACTTTCCAGTAGAGCAAAACCTGGTTGCAACCCTTCTCAGCAGGACTTTGACAGACCCAAACAAATGGAGACTTCATCTTGGGGTCTTCCTAGAATTGATCCAGTTGTGGGATATACCTCAAGTAGATCTGTTTGCTTCCATTCAGAGCAGACAGCTAGAGACTTGCTCCCTGGTGAGGAGGGCAGGTTCTGGGGATGTCCTGGTTTACTTTTGGGGGTGGGGGGACAGAGGGGTGAAGTTTTCACTGCACCTGTCTGCCAACAGATTGGCTATATTTATGGCATCGGTGTATGTGGTGTTATTGATCACCAGTTCAGAGCAGATTTGGATGTTACCTTTGAGATTCCAGATGTTTGTAAAGAAGGCCTTGTGATTATCTTTGGTGGATGTGGCCAATTTGGACGTGAAGTTACCCTTAGAGGATTTCACCAGTGACTTATTTGCTTGTTCCGACAAAGGAAAGATTTCTTCCAACTTGGCACCTGCTCCTTCTTGGTCCTGGACAGAAATGTTTTCATTTTATTAGAGTTTCTTTATTCCTGCTGTCCACCAGACATGATTACTCTTCCTTGAGGAAGTTGATTTGGCTCTGTCAGGTATTGCTGAGTCCATACAGCTATGTAGGTGCTCATATAGTTTTTTGGTGTAGGCTTGAACATTAGTGTGCTAGTTCCAACTGAAGGGACGGTGGCTGTGAAGCTGCTTATACCTGCCCTGTGGAGATTGTGGTCAGCTTTGGAAAAGATTTTTGTTTGACACTGGCAAGGGGGGTCAGGGGAGATGGTAACTTCAAAAGTGATCGCTTTATGGTCGGATCTTACCAAGGAGGATGACACTGTAGGGCTGATATAGTGGTTACTCGTGTTGGTGAGGACCAGGTCCAGAATATTTTCACCTTTCGTAGGTGTGTCAACCAGCTGATCCAATGCATTGGTATTGACGAAGTCGAGGAATCTCTGGGCGTTCATGTTTGGGCTTGAATAGGTCTTCCACTCTGTGGTTGGGTAGTTAAAGTCACCCTGGATCATGGTAGAGGGTTGAATCTTGATGGATTCAAGTAAGTCCAGATAGGTGGAATGGGCATTCTGAGTCATGGTTGGGGTCTGTAGCTAGCTTTGATTTGAATAGATGTTTTGTCAACAGTTAACTGCACTTGGAGTGTCTCCTGTGCATCTTACTGTTTGACCAGCCTGGAAGTGTGTATGTCTTTGATAAATATTTAAACTCCACCTCCTTTGGCTTTGTAGGGTCTGAAGGTATGGTAGAATGCATAACCTGTTAAGGCTGGGGTGCTCTCTGCAGCTTTGAACCAGGTTTCAGTGACTGCACAAATGTCAGCATCCTCCAGGGCAAGAAATGCTTGCAATGAGTGCAGTTTCATGCAAGACTCCTAGCATTTAACAACATGACCTTTAAATTTCACTTAGAAAAAAAATTCATCTTGGTAATTTTGTGCTTATGACTTAGGTTCATAGGTTGATACTAGGCTATTGGCTCTAGGGCCTATTCAAGCCTAGCCATAACAATTCCCTATCTATTTTTTCCCACAATATTTACTTCCCTGGACCTCTGTCTAGCAGGGTGACTGACGTGATTCCTGGGGTGAATTTCCTATCTCCCATCCAATCATCAAGGTTCCTTTTGAAGAGGACCAAAGAGGCACTTTGCTTGACATGTATGGTTAGTCTATTCCATAGTCTGAGGAGTGTCTAGGTCAGGAACCTATCCCTCCAGCATGTTTTGTTCATTGTGATGACAAGGTTTAGATCCCTGGAGCATGTGGCTCTGAGGGATTGGGATTTCTTTGTGTAGCATGTCCAACAGCCCTGGATTTGACATGGCATTGTATGTTAAACAGAGGCACTGGGGGGGGGGGGCAAGAGCTTTTGCCAGAAGCCTGAAGCCCAGGGAAGACAGATGAAGGCCATCTCTGGCAAAGCATTGTGGTCTGTCAGTCATCCCTACCAGGCTATCAGGTACTGGATCCCTTTGGAATGACACCAGAAACTAAGCCAATTGTTTAAGTCAAGCATTTTCTGTTTGTATTGAAGCATCATTCTGGGTGATAGTAGGATACTGCTTAATATTAGGGACATACCTGCCTGGGACACGCATTCAATGAGCTCAGTCATGTCTCTCTTCATATAGTCCAGAGAGGTATGTCTCAAGTCATTCACACCAACATGGACTATGACAGAGTCATAATAGTACCTGTTATTAAGAGACTTGCATGCATGCGTGATATAGCGGACTCTAGCACCTGACAAGCAACTTAACCTGACTTTCTCCTTGTCTAGCCTGGTGAGGAGCACATCTGTGTGTCTCATGATAGTCTCCCATGATTAGTATGTTGGGTTTGTGGCTGGGGCTTAGAGGCTGTGAGAAGCAGATGTATGTACTGTGTGTGATGCTTGGTGCTGTGGGTCGCGATGTACACGTGTGTTTTTGCTTCGGAGATCTCTTTTGTTTAGGTATGTTTTTGTTGAGAACCTCCACATATGTAGGAGTGTGTTGTACAGGTGTGGGTGGTGTTCATAGTGTTTGTGCAGGCAACCTTCTCACTGCCAGATTTACTGGCTTGTGACTGAGACAGCAAGGATTTTAGGTTCTTAATGTAATTGCATCTCTCATATATTGTGTTAGCAGGAGAAACCATAGGAAATCGCCTGTCTATGGTTGTCAATCTGTGGAAGAGAGGTCAGGGATAGTAGAGTGGGTACTATCTGAGGAGAGTACCTGTAGGTGTGAGTAGGGCTGGATAAACTCAATACGGTAGCTGCAAGTGAGGGTCTCATACAGGAGTGGTGGTAAGGGAAAAATGCAATTGAGATACCCTGGAAAGGGTTAAAACAGCACAGCGGCAGTGCACGACAGGCAGAAAAGCACAAACCCACGCAAATGTGGGGTTTAAATACCACAAAAACAAAATTAAAATAGAAACATTGGGATTGACCAATCAACCCTTGTTCCTGAGCTGTTAGCTCAACACCCTATGCCAGAACAGTTCCAACCAGTTCACTTACTCACACTAAGTGCAGACAGGCCCCAGCCAACACAAGATGGTATAGCAGCAAACACAGGAATCACACAAACAGATCAGCATACAGCAAAACCTGTAACCAGACTATGCTAGAGATATTTAAGCTCTGTTTAGGTCGATTTAACACAGGAGAACAGATACACACTTAAATGTAACAGTAGCAAACAAGAGTAAACTGATTTAAACAAATGAACCAATTAACTAATAAAAAAGCTCAAAACTGAGCCCTGTTCGAGCAACCTTCAGTCAGACAAGTTCCAAGTGCACACTCCTGCCACTAGGGTGCAGGGGAACCCTCTCCAAATAAATGGCCTCGATTAGTGCTCAAGTTATACAAACACAGCTAGATTCAGCAGGTCTGAATCTAGTGTATGCTACAGCAAACAAGTCCCACTAATTTCAGAAAGAAACATTTCAAATAAGCAGGTGCAATAAGCCTTCAGCCAGCAATTCCCAGCTCAGAAGAGCAGAATCTACCCTCTCCTCCAAAAGTGTAGACCACAAGCCTTCTTAATGTAAAATAACTGGCCTGAAGCCCAAGTGCTTAAACCAGAGCTAAGACACTTTTAGAATAACAGACACACAACCTTCAACCAGCAATTCCCAACTTAGAATGATGTAAGCTACCTCTCTTGCCACAAGAGTGTAGACCACAAACCTTAATGTAAAACAACTGGCCCGAAGCCCAAGTGCTTAAACTAAAAGGGTTAGAATAACAGTTACAATTTAGTCAGGCTACTAACAAGCAGTAACAGTAACAAAAAGCTAAAGTAAAATAAAGTAATAATGTACGAAGAAACACAAATACAGTAAAAGCAGATGAATAAAGTGCAGTTTTTTTAGAATTGGTTGAAAGTTTAAAGGATGAGGTGGTTAGAGCTAGATGCAAGTTTTGTAGACTGATGTTGGAACATGGTCTTGGGATTACAAGAATTTTGGCTGGTGAAGCATTACCTTCCCAAGAAAATAAGCAGATCACTGATAATTTAATTTTCCTAGGGCATTGGTATATAGTTTCAGTAAAGCTTCCATGGAAGTTGAATCAGTATTGGAGAAGAAGTGGAATTAATACATATCTGATGCGGTTAATTTTCATTTTATCCTCAGTTGTTGGGTTCGGATCCGAATCTTGGATCTGACTCTGCTGTTACTAAATCTCTTGGTAACCAAAAAGCTCTCGAGCCTGTCCCTTACCCATAATGCATCAATCCCTAACATACCCAGATCTCATTTGCCGCTTTTTGCGAAAAGACATGGTCAGCTGTAGCTCTTAAGTTTTCTCTCATATACTTATTCCCTTACCCTCGTACATTATTGTATATCTGTTTTACTATTGTTGGTAGTTTTTCCTCCCCCTTTCCTGTTATACATGCTGGTGTAATTCTTTGACCATTGTTGTTATTCTTTTGACTTTCTTTTTCTTATGCTTTCTTCATATATATATCTATATATATATATATATATATATATATATATATATATATATATATATATATATATATATTTTTTTTTTTTTTTTTTTTCTTTTGTTACTGTTTTGTGACCTTTGTCACTGACATGCTGAGAAGGGTCCTTTTCAAAAAGTGTTCAACGTGTTGTCACAATTTGCCTCTTTGATGCCCAAACTATTTGTGTGTATTGTGTATACCCACCGCATCTTCAAGAGGACTGCTGTATTTGCCACAGTTTGAATCATCCCAGGGCTTTGGTGGATAGGAAAAACAAGCTTATCCTGAAAGGCTTGTTGCCATCATCCTTTGGTGAAGCTGTTGCTGAGGCTCAGTCCCCTAGGTTAAAGCTAAGGAGTCCAAATCTCTGTCTCTGAAGTCTTCCATTTCCTCGACTCCAACTTTGGTGTCTTCCAGGAAGAGATCTAAATCTGATCCAAGAAGATCTCAAAGTTCCTCTCCTACGGATCTGAAGAAAAAGAAACCAATGGATCCTATGTCCTCTGGTCCGACTAAGAAACATATGGATCTGACTGTCTCTGGTTCCACTGTTGTTCCAAGAACCAGGTATTCCCCTTCTCTTTATCCTGTGTCTTCCAGGGTTCCTTCACCTTTTTTGGAAAGGTGCCAATCCATGTCACCTTCCCTTGTCTCATTCATCCAGGATTTTGACTGAGGAAGATGTGGATAGAATGATGAGGAAGTTCCTCTCAGCGTAGATCCAGATGGGTGTTTTACCAGCTCCTACCACCTCTGGTCAGGAGGCCCATCCATCTACCAGACCACTACTTTATACTCCTTCTCTGATCCCTTTGGTTGCTTCAGAGCCTCTGGATCCAAGTCTTTTGGGTCCGTCTGGCTTGGATCCAAAGGTAACCTTATCTTTTGATTTGAAGCTAACTCTGAGTGCTCTGGCCCCATCCTCTTCGGATCCGGATAACTCTGAGACAAAGTTTCCTTGTTGGATCCGAGGAGTTGGAGTCATTTCCAAAGTCTTTGAAGCTGTCTCTCTTCCTTCATGCTTCAGCATTGGATAACCCAGACCCAACTTTCTACATGGGGTGATTGCTTTTGGGGCGGGGGGGACACTGTCCAGAAGCCTGCCTTCTCAGCACCAAGGTCTTCCCGGTCTCCGGAGTGGTCTGCCTTCGAGGTAGTGAAGAGGGTATTTTCTTCTCTGACAGGATGGACGGATCCAACCCTCTCAAATCCTTTATCTAGTTCCCAGATGTGTCTGCGCTTGCAGCCTCATCATTATGTGCCACAGGGCCAGCCAGCTTGAGACCCTCAGACCACCCAGCAGGGTTTCATAGTCTCTGCTGACACTTCCCCAGAATGCCACACTAGGAAGAGAAAGTGCAAGAGGAGGCAGTTGGACTCTCCACAAGAGTCTGTTACTGAGGATACTGATTTTGATGAGGGTGAATGGTAATTGTGATCACTTCAGAAGACATCTCATTTGGAGACATCCTTGAGATCCTTAAGTGGAGAGGTGGTTGGACCCCCAGCAACCCTTCACCAGAGGAGTTGGTATTTCTGGAGGCCTTTGGAGCTGTCCCATCTGCCTCCTGATTTACTCTGCCCACTGACAAGCTCATTGATTTGGTGTCTTGGCTGGTATGGAGGGAGCCTGACTCAGTTGAGCCAATACCCAAGAGGCCAGACAGGATTCTGGCTCCCTGTGTGAGGAAGGAATTTTGGGGTAAGAGGATGCCCATGGATGTCATGGTCATGGCGTTGGCCATCAAGAAGGAACGTGCTAAACAAAGTTACTTTGTTCATCCAACTAACAGGGAGTCTAGGGTGATGGACAGGTTTGGGAAATGTGTCTATGCTTTAGCAACTCTTGCTCTTAGATTGGTGAACTGTTTGCCACATTTTATTAGGTTGCCAATGGACTTGATCAAAGAACTTTCAAAATCCATTTCAGGGACCATTTCTGCTGAGGCCCAATTGTCTCTGGCCTCTCAGTTGACTACCGTGCAGTCCTTCTCGAATTAATCCATGAGGCTTATTTTGCATGCAGCGGAAGATGCATCATGGTCAGCAGGTTCAGGCATATCCATTAGGAGGCGTGCCTGGATGCACTTATGTTATTTTGCAGAGCCCTTCAAGTCCTTGTTAGTTAGTGCTTCCTTTGATGGCAGTTCTTTGTTTGGCGCCAAAGTGAAGGACACATTATCCAGGTGTGAGAAGGATGGAAAGACCCCCTCTGCAGTGGGGGGTATGTTTTTCAACCCGTAAAAGATCCTTTTCTAGAAATCAATGAGGAGGTCAGATGTGGTTCAAAAATGTCCCAGGGTCCTTTAAAGGACACACATGGAGAAAGTTTCCCTAGAGGCAATGAGGGGACCTCTACTGGAGGGAGGACAACCTCCCGCCCCCACTGCAGAGGAGGCCCGCGAAACCAGATCCCATCAGCACTTCTCAAAGGAGGGCTGATGGTCCCCCTCTGGAGGAAGTCAGGGGTCAATTATCCCTGCTCCAGAGAGCCTGGCTAGACATAAAAGATACTTGGGATCAGAAGATTATTTCCAGAAGTTATATAATTCCCTTTTCTCTTCCACCTCCAATTGTACACAAAATTCCCATTGTTCTACCCAGTCAGAGGAAGGAAGCAGCACTACAAATACAAAAGCTGCTAGACAAAGAGTCATCCAAGGGGTACCACCAGACCAGATAGAATCTGGAACTTACTCAAGATTCTTTTTAGTGTCAAGAAAACAGGGGACCAGAGACCAATTTTGGATCTCAGCAACTTAAATGGGTCATTTCGACATTCAAAGTTTCAGATGGTCACTGTTCAGTCCATTCTACCTTTCTTGGGCAAGGATGAGCTCGATAGACCTTAAGGATATGTACTATCACATAAAGATGAACGCACAGTCCAGAAGGTGCTTACGCTTCTGGCTGGGAGCCAGTCACTACCAGTTTAGATCATTGCTCTTTGGCCTCACCACAACCTCCAGGGTGTTTACCAAATGTATGGCAATGGTAGCAGCTCCCTTGAAACTGCAGGGATTCCAAGTGTTTCCAGATCTAGACTGGCTCATTACCGCCCTGACCAGGCATCTACTAACAAGAGCGAGATGTCATGTACTTCGGATTTGTTCTCATCTGGGGATAATCATAAATTGTAACAAGTCTCATCTACAGCCAACTTAAATTTTGGAATTCATAGGAGCAGTTTTCAACACATCAATGACTGCTTCTCATCCTCTCTCAAGTACAGACTATAAGATTCCAAGTCAAGAGAATAATTTACAGTACCAATGTTTCAGCCTGGTTGATCCTTCAAGCCTTGGGGTCAGTGTCAGCTACCATAATTTTAGTTCCTCTAGCAAGGTTTCATATGAGAATTCTTCAATGGATGCTAGCAATGCAATGCTCCATTCTTTACCAGCGCATGTCAACATATAAATAAGGCTCACTCAAGCATGCAGATATCTGGTGGTGGATTCATTCAGAGCAAGTTCTACAAGGCCATTCTTTATTCCCCATCAGCCCACAGCCATAGTGACTATGGATGCTTCACAGATTGTGTGGGAAAAGCTACATTCTGGAGAGAACAGTCCAAGGCACTTGGTCCCCTGAAGAGGCCAACTTACATGTCAAGTGTCCTAGAGATGAGAATAGTGCTTGTAGCATTGCAGGCCTTCCAGGATGCTCTCCCTTCAGGAACAACAATGGTTCAAATGAACAATATGTCAGTAGTTTGGTACATCAACAAACAAGGAGGGACCAGATTTTACCCCTTGTGTCGAGAAGCACTCAGAGTGTGGCATTGGGTGATCTCATCCAACCACTTTCTCATATCAACACACATTCCAGGGAAATCCACTGTGACATAAGACAAAATTGAGCAGGTCCATTCTTCTAACTCACAAGTGGTCTCTCAACAGGAAAGTGGCAGAAATTATTTTCTGCCAATGGGGCCAGCTTTGCTGCGATCTTTTTGCTTCTCCTCTAAACAACAAATACAGCAGCTGTTTGCCTAATCCCTCCTCAGTGGTAGTCGCAGAGGGATGATCTGTTTCACGATTGGCCTCCCCCTCTGCTTTACGCTCACCCTCCAATTTCTATGATTCCAAAATTCCTGCAGAAAGCTGCCAGGTTGAAGAGCAAAGTCATTCTCATTGCACCTTACTGGCCTCATAAAATTTGGTTCCCCTTCTTGTGGCCTCATATTCTTTGCCACCCTTGGATAATGAATCCAGTAAAAGATCTCCAGTCACATCCAGCAAACATGATTCATCCGGTTATCTCAGACCTCAAGCTAACAGCGTGGTTTCTTCAATTCTGTTAATAGCCAGACAACCTATGCTGGCTTTGCCTGTTCATCATATACTTTTATCTTCCCATAAACCGTCAGCAAGAAAACCCTATGCAAGTAAATGGAAAAGGTTTATTTACTGGGCACAACAAAAATATACTGACCATTTTTTCAGCTCCCATACACAACATACTGGAATTTGTAGATTTGATCTTTAATGAAGGAGTGAGCTCCTCTACCATTAAGATTCAAAGGGGAGCAATATCTAATTTTCATATTGGATTTGAAAATTCTTCTGTGACTTGTTCTAAACTTTGTAAAGCATTCTTGAGAGGCACTCTTCTATTGAGACCCCTGTATTAAGATCCTACTCCACCATGGGATTTGAACTTGGTACTGCAAGCCTTAATTCAGTCCCCCATTAGAACCATCAGCAAAGTGTGACCTTAAATTCCTGACATGGAAAACTGTCTTTCTAATGGCCATTACCTCAGTTAGAAGTATTTCAGAACTTCAAGCCTCATCATCGAAACCTCCCTACTTGATTTTTCATAAAGATAGAGTTACATTACGAACCAATCCATCTTTCCTTTCCAAGGTGGTGTTAGAATCCAATGTCATTCAGTCCATTAATTTGCTAGTATTCTTTCCTAAATTTACAAATAAAGGTGAATATATATTGCTTTTATTGGATGTTCACAGACAATCACACTTTTATTTACATAGGACAAAAGAAGTCAGAAAGACAGACCAGTTTGTTTCTTTTGCAGATTTGAAATTGGGAAGCCAGTGACAAAAGTAACTCTAGCCAGATGGCTGATTGATTGTATTTCTTTTATCTGTTATAGACTGTGTCTAACATTGCCAAAACCTGTAAGAGCCATTCAACTAGTGCCATGGGAACTTCCTCAGACTTTCTATCCAGAGCTTCCATGGACGACATATGTGCAGCTGCATCTTGGGCAAATCCTTATATCTTTATCACTCATTACAAATTGGATCTGGTCTTGAGGGGTAGAGTGGCTTTTGGCGCAACTGTGTTCAGGAATATCCTTCCTTAGACTTCACGTGTGGTTCCAGCTAGCTGGGGACTCTTGTCCCAACAATTGAGGATAAAATGAAAATTGACATCATCAGATAGAGAAGTTATGTACTCACCATAGCATTCCATCTGTGTTGTCCATTTTCATTCTTTCTCAACTTCCCGCCCACCAGTCCGTATAGTTTTTTTCACCAAATTTCTGGAAGAACAAGACATTGAAAATACACCACTGTCCTTTATGATTGAGTGCCAGGTATAATTCTGTCTACAAAACATACATTTTTATGTATTTTTTATACATATATTGGTAGATACCACTTCAGGTAAAATGAGCAAACAAGTTCTGGGTATGTTAAGGGTTGGTACATTATTGGTAAGGGAAATGCTCGACACCTTTTTGATTACCATGAGCGTTAGTAATGGCCAAGTCAGATAACGAGATTTGATCTGAACCCAACAGTTGAGGAAGAATGAAAATGGACAACACAAATGGAACGTTGTGGTGAGTGCATAACTTTTTTAAAAATTTTTATTTATTTATTTTTTTATTACATGGGTTTGTCCAACGTTTTAGGAGATGACCCAATAATGGTTTATAGGTTAGGAACCAGTTTAAATAGGATTTTTGCAAAAAGAAGTCGCAGTAAAAAGATTGACCTTTTATATGCAAAAGGTATGTTTTAATTTGGGATGTTCTTCGTGTTTCAATGTTGCAGTCATTACATTTGGGTAATCTGCTGGCAGGCTGCCCTCAGTCGGCCTGAATTCCAAAGTCTTGGGTCCTGCGTTGGTTGCTGTCTTCTCTTACATGACGTCAGGTCGTCGGGTATAAAACATGCAGCCGACGCCATTTTCTTTAGTCTTTCTTGACGCGTGGTGCCCAAAGCAGAAGCATTTCGCAAGTGCCGGTCGGCATACTGAAATATTCGAGTTTGAGTTTCAGAACCGAAGTCTTCACTAAAGCTAAGTACCCCGTTGGGGAAACTTTTTTCTTGCTTTTTACCAATGTCAGAAAAAGTTAATAATTGTATTACTTGTGGGAAGCAAATATCTCATAAGGATTTCCATTTATACTGTATTCCTTGCCTAGGCCCTGATCAGAATGTGCCTGGCTGTCGGTTTTGTGCTAGATTTAACCAACGCACTATTAAGTGTCTGTATATTTTTGCCTCAAAGTATTTTGGAAACAGATTTAACTACCCAGAAATGTCGTTGGATAGCAATCAGACTACATAAAAAACGCAAAGAAAAGGACAGAGAAAGCCAGTTAAGATCCAAAACCGATGAAGCTTCTCCTAAGCCAGTCGCCGGTTCGCCGGTACTCAGTGAAGCTCTTTCGCAGCCCCTGATAACCCGCTACCTTCAAGTCGCAGGCCTCTACCGACACCCATGTGGAGTCCGGCATGCCGCAAGATACTCAAGGTATTGGACTGACGGATGTATCTCCCTCGGATGGGTCCAGAGCCGCTGAGCAGGCACCGGCTTCTGAGGGTGTATTCAGACCACAACATTTGTATATCAAACTGACAGCTGCAAAACCAAAGACAAAAGCAACTTCTAAAACTAAAAAAATGACGCATGAGCCACGTGCACAGGCCTCTATGCCTAAAAAACAGATGATCAAAATGGCTGAAGACCTTATTACCTTGATCAGTGGTACCCATCCCCCTCCAGATGAGGCCTAGGCAAGACACTGATTATGAATCTTCATATCAGGTTTCTATTTCTTCTGATCAGGAATTATCTGTACCTCCCTATGAGGATTCTGATGCTGAGGAGTCTATTCCATCTGCATCTCCTCCTGAGGATTATTCATTTGGAGAAACCTTGCATACTTTGAGGGAGCATTTTCACTGGGAGAGTCAAGACTTCTCAGAATCAAAAAAGAGGCTCAGGGATTTCCTTCTCCCTCAGCACAAGCCTTTAACCATTCCTCCTGTTTTAGACATTGTGGATGATGTGTTTTCGGAGTCAAGCTTGACCCCCCTGACTCCTTACCTCCGGCTTCCAGTAAGCCTGACGGATATTACAGGGTCCCTGACTCACTTAAATTTTTATTTAGAAACCCTGCTACTGATCCTGAAACTATTTCACAGGGTCCAAAGGGAGTTAAGGCCTCAACAGCAAAAACTCCTACCCCCTCTGACAGAGATTCAAGGGCACTAGACAGATGAGGAAAAAAGTTTATACATCTGCAACCTTGGCAGTCAGGGCCTTAAACTGTGAATTTCATATGCTTAAGTACCAACAACATGTTATGGGATTGCTGAAACAGAAAATGATGTTGATTTCTGAATGTGCAGAAAATAAAGAATTGCAGGAATTATTGCATGCAGCTGAACAAGTTGGAAAGCATACTTTTTAATGTGGTTTTGATTCCTTAGAGGCCTCCTGCAGGGCCACAGTTACTGGATCTGTGATTAGGAGGCATGCCTGGTTAAAGGAACAAAATTTGCCTGATCATGTTAAAGCTAAATTGCTAGATGCACCTTTACAGCATGATTCTCTGCTTGGTATTAAGGCAGAAGAGGTTTTAAAGAAAATGTAAGACAAAGTTAATTCTATGCAAGCTGTTAAAGACTTCTTATAAGTGCAGCCACCAAGATTCAGTAGACACTGGCCTACAAAAAATTGGTCCTTTCCTGTGTCAGACAGAGCTCAAAGGGGCAAATACAGACGCCCTAAGGGTTCCAGATACCGGGCACAAGATTCATACAGGTCAAAGCAATGGGGGCACTTCTACCTCCAAATCTGTAGGAGATAAAGCGCAAACCTACAGAAAGCAATCCCAATGACTTCCCTCTGCCTACACCAAGCACTTATCTTTTGGCAGCACCCATAGGGGGAAAATTAGCACTTTTTGCTCAAAATTTGGCAGTTAACCCAGGATAAGTGGGTACTAAACATCGTATCACAGGGATACAGATTCCATTTCCACCCTCTGCTAGTGGCAAATGGTTGGCCAGATCTGCCAAAAAATCAGTGGGAAGAGGCACAGAAACAGGTTACATCCCTCATGGATATGGGGCCATTCAGACAGTACCAGAACAGGAAAAAGGACAAGGTTTTTACTCAGGACTGTTCTTGTTACCCAGAAAGGACAAGGCCTGGCGGCCAATACTGGATTTATCGATTTTGAACACATACCTGGACATTCCAAAATTCAAAATGCTGACTTTGCAGCAGCTTCTGCCCATGCTGGGCAAGAATTCTTGGCTGGTGACTTCAGACCTAAAAGAGGTATACCTGCATGTCCCAATAAGACAATCGTGCAGAAGATAGCTCAGATTCAAGGCTGGCTTAATGCATTACCAGTTCTCTGCACTGCCCTTTGGCTTATCTACTGGGCCCAGGGTCTTTACAAATTGCCTGGCACCAGTAATTGCATTTTGAAGACAAAGAAGTATACAGATATATCCTTACTTGGACGACTGTCTCATTCAAGCAGAGAACAAGGACACTCTTCTTCGACACCTGGCGTTTGTGAAAAGGCTTCTAACATGCCTAGGTTACACAATAAATAAAAATAAATCACAACTGGTACCCTCTCAGAAGATAACATTCCTGGGTGCAAGCTTGGATACTACTGCCCAGATGGCTTACCTCATGCCAGACAAGCAAAGGCAACTGACTGCTTACTTCAAACTGATGGCAACAAAAACCCAGTCTTCTTCAAGGCAAATTCTGCAGGCTCTGAGCTTTATGGCATCCTGCATCCTACTAATTCCATATGCAAGACTGCATATGAGGAAACTTCAATGGTACCTAAAAAGTTTATGGAGTCAACATTCACACAGTCTGGAAACAATGATTCCTCTCATTTTCTGCCTGCAACAGGAGTTTCTATGGTGGGCAAAAGCATGTCACCAAAACATGGGACTGCCCTTCACTCTACCCCCTGCCAGCCAAGCCTTAACAGATGCATCAGATTATGCCTGGGGGCCCACATGGCAGGAGGATGCATTCAGGGCTTATGGACACCAAAACAAATGCATCTACATATCAACCAGAAAGAGATGCTAGCTGTTCAAAATGCCCTAACAGCCTTCAAGGACTTACTTCATCCAGGACAACTACTGATAAAGACGGACAACACCACAGTCATGTAGTATATAAACAAGCAAGGGGGCACACACTCATACCCCCTTTGCAGATTAGCCATGGCACTGTGGGACACAGCTTTGACCTACCAAATACATCTTCAAGTTCAGTTACTGCCAGGAAAACAAAACACACTGGCAGACGATTTAAGCAGAAACCTTATGGATCCTCACGAGTGGAAACTAAATCCACAAGTCTTCAGCATGATAACAGAGAAATGGGGGAGCCCAGATATAGATCTATTTGCCTCTCCTCAAAATTATCAGTTGAAAAGATTCTGCACAAGGACTTATCACAGACAACCATGGAAAGTGGACGCTGTATCCTTCATTTGGAAAAACCTATCAGTTTACGCCTTTCCTCCTCTGCCTCTTCTACCCAAGGTCCTCCTAAAAGTCAGACAAGAAAAGCCAAAGATGATATTAATTGCCCTGGACTGGCCCCGCCAATACTGGTACCCAATCCTAAGGAACTTGTCTCAATACCCAGCTTGGACCTTGCCTCAAAGACCACAACTACTGTCCCAGCAAAACAATCAGTTCCTGCACAATCAACTACAGACTCTGAACCTGGCAGCATGGCTAATCATGTAGTCATACAAACAACACCTCTCAGTAAAGCTGTTATGGATGTCATTTTGGAAGCCAGAAGGCCTAGTACGAGAAAATCTTATGCTGACAAATTGAAGAGATTCTGTGCTTGGAATCAAGCACAAGGAACTGATACAGCAGAACCAAATATTCCTCAGATATTACAATACTTAACTGAGATGCTTGACAAAGGCCTATCTTTCTCATCAGTCAAAATCCATGCCTCTGCCATTTTGGCTCATTACAATACAGAGCCACCAATCTTTTCTCATCCTTTACTAAAGCAGTATCTTAGAGGAGCCAAAAATATAAGGCCTCCTAGAAGATCACCATTGCCTGCATGGGACCTCAATTATGTGTTAGAAAAGCTCACTCTGCCTCCATTTGAACCAGCTGCTACCGCTGATCTAAAGTTCTTATCGTGGAAAAACAGCTCTGCTACTAGCAATTACTTCAGCAAGAAGTGTTTCAGAGCTACAGGCCCTCATGGCTGTAGAGCCTTTTATCATATTTTACCCAGACAAGGTGTCTCTGAGGACAAATCCTATTTTTATGCCTAAGGTGGTTTCCAGTGTGGCTCTTAACCAAACAGTTCATCTGCCAACTTTTTATCCAAATCCACAGAACAAGGGGTAGGGAAGTCTGCATTCCTTGGACGTACACACACAGCTAAGATTCTACTTGAGCAGGACAAAAGCTTTAAGAAAAACTGAGCAATTACTAGTGTCATGTGCTGCAGGATCAGAAGGAAAGGCTATTTCAAAGCAGACAATTTCAAAGTAGATAAGCCACTGCATCCTTTTCTGCTACTTACACCATGGTAAACCTGTGCCCAAGGGCATTATGTCTCATTCCACCAGAGCTGCAGCAACTTCAGCAGCCTTTCTCAGAGGAGCACTAACCAAAGACGTTCTAGAAGCTGCTACTTGGAGTTCTGTTCACACGTTTACAAAGCATTACCATTTGCCTCTCTACTCAAAGTCCAGGGCAGGCTTTGCCACTGCAGTGCTGCAGGGCCTTATAGCCGCACCTAATGCTGTTTAGCTCCAGCTTCCCAACCATAGCTTTGGGATGCTAGCCAAATGTAATGACTGCAACACTGAAACACGAAGAACATAGTACAGTTGTGTATACTTACCATAAATGTAGATGTTCGAGTGTATTCACTGTTGCAGTCCAGGTTACCCTTCCGCCATCCCCCTGTCATTCTGAAGTTTATCTTTCCTTCTCTATCTTCTACAACCTATGTGGTGTATTTGCTTGTAGATGAAGGTAAAGTTTATATTGATGCATGCATGTGTGTGTGTGTGTGTGTGTGTGTGTGTGTGTGTGTGTGTGTGTGTGTGTATATATATATATATATATATATATATATATATATATATATATATATATATATAATTTTGCTACCTTTTTGGTGGCACCTGACATCAGGGGCAAGAAAAACTAAGGAAAATGGCGTCGGCTGCATGTTTTATACCACTGACGACCTGGCATCATGGAAGAGAAGACAGCAACCGATGCGGGACCCAAGACTTTGGAATTCAGGCCGACTAAGGGCAACCTGCCAGCAGATTACACAAATGTAATGACTGCAACAGTGAATACACTTGAACATCTACATTTATGGTAAGTGTACACAACTGTACTTTTTGTGCCTAATGTAGATTTATAGGTGAAGGTATGAATTTTATAATAGGAAATTTTCCTAAGCATATTTATCCTATTACGAAGTACAACTGTAACCCAACGGGGATGGTTTATCTTGCACAGTGTATTTCATGCTTAGCTTTTTATGTTTGAGAAACTGAACAAGCTTTAGAAACACTAACATATCAGCATGCTTATGCTATAAGGAAGAAGGACCTCATTAATGCTTTATTTAAGCACTCCAAGAAATGTCAGGATTTTAAAAAATGTATTTTTTGTTAGAAAATATTCCACACTTTGATTGGGGGGGGGGTGGTAATTGGTCAGTATTTGTGGGGGATGACTTATTGGCAAGTTTTACTGGAGTGTACAAATCTCCCTGGTATTAATGACCAACTTTTGATTAATTGTCTGCTGCTGTTGAAAAGGATGCATATTTAGTAGTGCTTTTAATTTTAACATGGGGTACTTATGTTAAATTACATAATTTTACAGTATGTTAATATGTATGGCATTGTAATTTTGTGTGTAACTTTTCATGTGAGTTTAAATGATTGTTTTTAATTGACTGTAGTGTTTAGTTTGTTCAACTAGAACTGGTTGTTTAATTAGTGCATAATGAATTTAATTTTTGTCACTAGACGGCAGTGTTTTATTGTTATTTAAAGGAAAACTCCACCTTAGAACTCAAAAAATATTTTTTTTCATTGTATCTTTGTTTTTGAGCTATTTTAATGCCTCAGAATCACTCCAAGTGCTTATTTTACAATTTTAATGTGTTTCTCTCAAAATGGCGGATGATGAAGCCTTCATCGGTAACGTGATCTTATTTTCTTGCTTTTTTTTTCCTTCTTCCCAGAATACGTTTCAAGTCCTCTTTATATGACTCATGCCTGACATAAGGAAGTGGTGCTGTTTTCTCATGCCATTAAAACATAATGGCAGGATTGTGAAGCACTGTCATCTAAACACACCTTCTGTAAAAGAGCTGCTTCTCTGTTTACCTGACTGAGCCTCATTTATCTGTCTGCCAGAGCTTGTTCTATGCTATAAATAGCTGTTAGCGACCTGCAGCAAAAGAAAGCAGATAAAAAACAGTGTTTTGTAAGAAGAGTCTTTTGTAGTCCTAACAAACTTGATAAACCTTCCCCCATACTCTCATGCTGAGGTGTGAAAACTCTCACTGACTGCAGTAAATAATCCTTGCTGTACATTTACAAGTGACAAGTAGTACGACTCTAAACTTATTCTGTCTGCTACTTCCTAATGCCTTCAGTGGGAGGATTTTTCTCTCTCATGAATGATGCAGACTTAAAATGTGCTTAACTAGTTCCTCAACTATTTCTGTCATGTTCCCCCTCCTTTTTTTCTATTTCATATTTATTTATACCGTGGTAACCAGGAAAGTGAACTGGTCCCAGGACCCTTTTCAGCCACAGCATAAGCTGCACTGGCAAAGAAAATGACAATTACTAAATGCACTTACCAATAAAAATAAAAATAAAAAAATACTGACAGAAAGACATTGACCAAGATTGCATGTGGAACACACAACCAATGAGTGACAGTGACCAAGTAAATCATTAGGCAACATTTACTAGAATGTATACATTAATGCTTAACTATACTTTGTTTATTATAAATAATTCATTGTATGCACACATGTTGCGCGCGCACACAAACTGTGTGTATGTTTCTGTGTATGTGTGTGTGTGTGTGTGTGTGTATATATATATATATATATATATATATATATATATATTTAAAATGTTTTCAAAAGCGTGTGTGTGTGTGAAATGTTTGAAGAGGGAGCTCTGAAGCTGATGAAGTTCACATTACAGCAGTGAACAAAAGTGCTTATTCTTCATTAAAAATTTCACTAGTTCCTGGTGCCAATAATTGTGTGTTTTTGTTTTGTCAAGTTTTGTTGGTGGAATTTGTTGTCATCTTCTGTTATGGTAAGCTTTCATACAGTAGCCATTTGAAATGTTGGGACCCAACAGAGTGAGTCCCAAAGTATGTAGACTGAATAACTGAAAAATCTCATATACCAAGTCCAAGATTTCATTTCTCAGAATATTCCCTTTTCTCTGATGTGTGGCATTCTCGGGGTTGGTATATTTAAGTCTGGATGGTGTGGGGGGCTTGCAAAAGAAGTTTTAAGGAGAAGAGCGATGTTCAAGAGTCACTCTTCTCCTGTGTTTTCCATCCTTTTTTTCAGCATTTCAGTAGGAAGCCTTTACAAACACAACTGTACTTTCTTCTGAACATTCAAGACTTTCCAAGGATGATGCTGGTAACTCCTTTTAGGCTCAGACTGTAGCAGTTTTCCCTTCTTCTCAAATTGGCCAAATCACTGTTGCAGTAGGAACACCCTCCCACCCCTGTCCTTTATTTTGTTTTTTATGCCAGGATGTGTATATTTTTTACTTTCCCCTTTCTTCTAGGGCATACTTAACTGGCAGGAGTCTAGCCTCCCTTGCTGTGAGGCATGGTAGCTCTGAAAGTTGGCACATTAACCATTGACTTTACATTATTCTCCTTGAGCTGTTCAGCATTTAGGGCACATGGATGGTGCCTTAAAGCTTTGGAAGTTGAACAGTTTTCCGGTCCTTGGCAGGATATATAGCCCATGTAGCATAGCCTGCCGCAACAGTGATCTATTTGAACATCTACTATTGTGGCAAGTATACGTAACTTACTTTCTTATGTCTGATTATTGATTATTGAAGTGGACTTCAGAGGCCCTGTTGGAAAGAGAATTTTTAAACCAGTTAACAGCGATGATCATCATTCTCACTGCTGCAGTAGCCTTTAGGCTATATGGTTTGTGTCCGGCCCAGGGCATAACTGGCTAGCCTTCAAATGCTCTGGCTCCCTCCCACATCTTTGCTGTAACTACCAAGTAGTCAGCCTTGTGGAGGGAAATCAGCAGTCAGAGTCAAGCTTTATTCAGTACATTCTTGTTGCCTCATAAAGAAGCAACTTCGAGGCTCCACAGGAGCAACAGCTGGTAGTCAGCTTCATTTATAGCAGATGAATCTCCTGTAGGGGAAGCACTTACACACAGATATACTGCCCTTTAAAAATGGTATTTTTAAATAGTTTTTTAGCAGCATTTCCCCTTAAACCCAGTATTCTTTTGAATATTGGACGTTTTCAGGCAGGAACCACTGTCTTTAGTTGTAAGCTATTTTTGTAAAAAACTGCACTGCTTTTATAAAATATGCGGTGTTCAACTGAACTAAAAGTTTAGTGTCTGGAAGTATTTCATACAGGCTGGGATTACTATGGGGTATGCTATCACTTGTATACAGTGACAAAGTACCTGCCATTCTTTCTGTCAAACTAAGTGTTTTTGCAAAGCGATGTCTGACACGAGTTTAGTGTGCTGCTTATGCATTACTGTTATACAGGCGTGTGTATGTCGGTGTAAATGTAAGTGTGCTGCTTGTGAATACTTTTTTGACTACGTACATTCCCACTGACTCATTCCAACAAAAGTATACTGCCTTCGAGACAGCCTTCTCAGTTACAGCATGAATACTTAGCCCTCTCCAGCTTGTTCCATCTCCCCTTGTACCTTGAAAAAAAAAAAAAAAAACTTTCCTTAAAAGCTCTTGCCAACCCTTGAGGAATAGTCAAGGCCTCAGCTGATAGTGGGTGACTCTGTAGTGGCCATTTGTCATTCCTCAGAGCAGTCATTTAGCTCTCAGGCCTCCTCTGTGTAGTCCTTTCAGCCACCATGAACGGGGGTCAGCCATGTCTGCTTCTGCTGTTCTAGTGTCTGATTTGGGCATGGTTGAAGCGTCTTCTCTGCATCAGGGAGACACTCTGGGAAATTTTGCTTAGGGTAGCTAGAGAAAGACATCTCTAAACGGAGCAGACATGCCTTCTCCGAGTCTGTCATCATTCTAAACTGTAAAGAGAAAATAAGATGTTAAACATTCTTCAACTGAAGAAATGGTGACTGTTAGACAAAATGATTTTCTTACCTTAACCGGGCAGTTGTTACAGACTGTTAATCTTGGTGCTCAGAAATTCTCACCTGAGAGTGTCAGCAGAGATATTCTGAGGAAAACATTTTAGAGGATTCTGACATAGAGACAGGGCTTCTTCTCCTGCAGATTCCCAAGCCCTTATTTCTGATTCAGTCTAAACTTGGTCCTCATAATCCCCCCTTGGAGGAATTTCCTTTTCTCAGACAATAACTAGGAAGAAAGAGGCATTTCTGTGGGAAAAGGAGGATGTTTCCTCTGACATGAGGAGATATTATGATATGTTACAAGTAGATATACCTCTTTCTACTTCCATACCTCCTACTGTTCCTGCTTTGAAAGATGTGTTCAGTGCTGCCTGTAATAATCGTGACTCTCAGCCTTCAGTTCCCAAAAAGTCAGATAGATTTTACAAAGTTTCTCAAACTAATAAGCATTTGTTTTTCCACCTCAGGTCTTATCCTGCGGCCATATCCACATCTTTGCCAGCTGGGAATAGATTGTTTCTTTCAAGGAAGGTATTTGACAGATTTGGTAAAAGATTATTTCCTACTTCCACTTTCATTTATAGAATTCTTATCTATCAGATTCATATGTGAACGGTTATTTTTTTTCTGAGCAGACAGTTTGACAGAATTAACTGCTACATTCCTCCTGAAGGTAGTGCTCATCTGAATTCCATTCTGACATTTCTGAAGTATCAAAACATACCTTAAAGAGTATGTATGATTATGCAGATACTGTATCTAGGGTACTACTACTGCTACAGGGTTGAGGACATAAGCCTGAATTTCTAATCAGAAGTTTTCTAATGAGATCAAGTTTGAAATTCAGCTTTAGATAATGAGGTTTTGTTTACCCATTTGCTACTCAGATCTACAAATTTGATAAGAGATGGAAATTATTACAGGGAGTTTCCAGATCCATCTCTTATAAATCTCCCAAATTTTCTTTCCCTTCAAAAAGAGCAAACAATCTCTGCCTTCTCAAGCCGAACAGGTAACCAAAAAGAGATGGCAGATGGAGAATAACAAAACCAAGGATCTTTTCCAAACATGGGCAGTCTACTACTTGAATGACTGTACCAGCCAAACATTTTCATCCTTTGGAATTTCAAATTCCAATCTTGGGTTTTATCAGAAAGGAACTGCATTGGTGGAGACTATATATAGAATAAGATCCAGGTTTTCCCTTTTCTCCTTTTAACTCCAAGCGAAACTATAACTACACACACCTCAGATTTCACCTGGGGGGGGCAGTTTTTACAGGAATTGAGCTGCAAGGCTTGTGGAACTCCTGAGACAGACCAAAACACATAAATGTCAGAGATGCTGGCTGTGATTCATGACTTAAAATCTCTTCATTATCCGTGGTTCCCAGAATTACAGACAATGCCACAGTGATATGGTACATAAGCAGAAAGGGGCACTAGGTTATACCCTCTTACATTCTGTCAGTGCAAAACAAGCTGAACAGGACCAGGACCGATCCTCATGAATAGAAATTAAATAAGGGGGTTCTCCAGGAATTTACCTTGTTATGGGGAACACCTCAAATAGATCTGTTTGTTGGTTTACCTTTATAAGGTCGCAAAAAAATATGAGAGCAGACAAACATCCAACTCACGTAGTCAGAAACTGCACTTTCATATGTTTAAAACAGCGAAAGTGCTGATCAACGAATTTGACATTCTGGGAATTCGAATGTTTTCAGAACACCCAACATTTCTGGACGTCTCCAAACACCATCATGCAGGGAGGCAAGCCCCACTGTCCCCCCCCAATTTAATATAACTCCAAAACTGCACTACAGTGAGGGAGAAGGGGTACATGTTCCGATCCCCACTGTAGTGCAATCTGCACCCTGAATTGCCAAATTCACATGAGCGAATGCACACTGGCATTTGCTCAGTTGTGAATTCGACAATTCACAGCCAACATTCCCAACTTTTGAAATCATACTTTCGCACATCTGCCCTTGCATACGTGCGCTTCAACAATATGAAGGTAAACCGTGTTTGCCTGTTTTCAAAACAGAAAACTGAAGAAATTCTGTTCCAGGACTCCTTGCAAACAAATGTGGAAGATGTACATTTTCTTTCTTGTGGTCAGGAATGTTTCTTTGTACTATTCTACTATCACTTAGGGTACTTATGAGGGTTCCGAGGGGGATTCCAGAAATCATTGTAGTGACTCCCTTTTGGCCCAGGCACCACTGGCTCTTCCTTCTTAAAGAATTGGCCAAATTCAGTTACAACAAGCTGCCTCACAGTCTGGACCTACTCACATAAGACAGGGGGAGTTAGATACACCCCACTCTCAAACAACTTCAACTAACTGCCTCAGTGATTTAATTTTGATGCCTTTTAGATACCCCTTTCATGAGAATGTGCTGCAGGCACTAAAGGAGGCAAAAAAATAAATACTTTCAAAACTTCTGTCACCTGCTCCAGATGTTCACTCGCCAGATTAGTGCTGAACTGTGGTTCAGATAAGTACTCTGTTGGTGTTTTTCCATTTCTAATTTTCTTGCTTTTTGCTACTGCTTATTTGCGGGGTGATTTCATGTCAGCTAGGAAGGGCAGGTGTTGGTGTGGAAGGTAGATTCCACATAAAGATGCCCACAACCTCAGTTTGCTCTGTCTAGGCCCAGACCACGACCATAACGCCTGTGATATTCCTGAGGGTCCTTGGGGTATCACTGTGCATGAGGATGTGCTTAGTGACTTAGTCGAATGTAGGCTGATGTCAGGTCCTTCTACATTTTATTACATTGAAACTCCTAGAAAGAAAAAAGTGACGACTAAGCATGTTGCTCCTGCTCACCCCCCCCGATTGGTTGGCTTTCCTCCCAAAGCCTTTTCAGTGCCTTCATGACCCTGCGCCAGTGCACACCTTCATTTGCCCCTTTGCAGTCCTTTTCTCCCTCCACTGCATTCAAGAGGACAGCTGCAGACTTCTCTCTGGATGAGGAGTCCTCTGAAGAGGAGTAATTGGCCTATTCCACCCAGATAGCTTCACCCCTAGGGTTTGCCTCCCCAGAAGAGGAATCTAATGGTAAAGATTCCTCTGAGGAGGATCTTTCCTTTGGAGAAACTATCCAAAACGTGAAAGAAATTTTCAAATTGGACTGCTCCCAAGACTCAGATATTCAAAAGAGGTATTATGACTTCTTGCAGATAGATTCTCCACCACCCTCTGCTATTCCCCAAGTTCTGCCAGCCTTCCTGGATGCATTTACTGCTGCTTCCAAGTGCCCAGATTCTCAACCCCCTGCTCCCAAGCATCCAGACAGGTTCTACAAGGTACCTGAGGATGCTAAGTTCCTGTTTAAAGCTCTGTCTGCATACCCAGCTACCATGTCTATTTCAGCTGATAAGGTCTTCAAGTTATTGCCTTCTACTTCCTTACTGCCCTCTGATAAAGAGAATAAAGTCATGGAGAGACTGGGGAAAAAGGTCTACACCGCTGCTGCACTGGCCTTCAGGGCAATTAATTGCCAGACTCACATGGCCAAATACTCTTTAGGTCTCCTCTCTGATGCAGGGAAACTCCTTTCTGAGCTTCCAGAGACTCCTCCTAAGGCAAAACTGGCTGCATTCTCAACTCCTCTGCCCAGGTTATGAGGCATTCCATCAAGTGCAGTTATGATGCTGCAGAGGCGTCTGCTAGGGCAGTGGCCTCTAGGTCAGTTTTAAGGAGATATTCTTGGCTCAGGTTACAACCCTTGTGTGATGACTTTAAGGCCAAACTCTTGGATGGCCCTCTGTATACTAAAACCTTATTTGGTAGCTCAGCTGCCGAACTGTTCAAATCTTTACAGGAGAAAGATAAGGAGCTGCAGGACATGAAGCATATCCTGGTTTCTCCTGTTCCCAGGTTGCAAAAGAACTATCCAACAAAGACTGCCTTTATTAGGAAACCTGTCATGCCTCCTCCTCCTCCTAAAAGCAAAAGAGGCCGTAGGAAACGGGTTTTTTCTAAATCTATCTCATCCACTCTGGTTCATAAACAATCCTTTCCATCTCAGTCTAAGCCTGGTAGCTTGTGACTACCCACTTCCAAGGCCATCCACTCCCTCTGTCCTTTCGTCTTTCTCTCTCTTGTGACTTGGAATCCGATCACCCAGGACTCTCTGGTCCTTTCCATCATCCAGAGAGGATATTTCATGGTTTGGGAAATGTATCCCTCCTTCAGAGGCATCCCACAACCACAAGAGGATGTAATAGCCCTCTTCCCTCAGTTAATTTTGTATCTTCTCTCAAAGGGAACTATTCAAGAGGTCTCTTCTGCTCAAAAGGGAAAGGGTTCTATTCCATGATGTTTTTGGTCCCAGGGAAAGATGAGCTCTGGAGTTCTATTCTGGACCTTTCCCACCTAAACACCTTTCTGAAAGTCCCATCCTTTCGGATGATGACTTTGCCATCTCTTCTTCCTGTCATTCTTTCCCAAGCTTTCATGGTGTCATTGGACATCAAAGAAGCTTATCTTCACATCCCCATTCACCCTCAGTTCAGGAAAGTTCTACATTTTTTCTGTTAATTCCTCTCCTTTTCAGTTCTGTGCTTGCCCTTTGGTCTCCATGGCACTAAGGGTCTTCACAAAATGCTTGGCTCCTGTCATAGCATTCTGCAGAGTGCAGGGAATTCAGATATTCCCTTATTTAGACTATCTTCCTATCCAAGCCCAATCACCAGACCTACTATAGGAGTCTTTCCTTCACCATTTCCCTTCTAGAGAGTCTAGGCTTCACTATAAACTATCAGAAGTCCTCTCTGACCTCTTCACAAGACTACATTTTTCTGAGCTGCAGGATCCAAACAAGATGCTACCTTCCCTACCCACAGAAAAGTTGCTGTACCTCACCTCTTACTTCCAGAGCATCTTATTCCTCCAATCTATGACTGCCAGAGACTTCCTATGCCTCCTGGGGTTCATGGCATCTACTATCCTCATGCTCTCCTGGGCCAAACTGCACATGAGGAAAATTCAGTGGTTTCTAAAGACTCTCTGGATGCAACACTCCCACCTCCTGGATTTTACGATTCCGCTGCTACCGTGCATAAAAAAGGATTTGGATTGGTGGATACTTCAGTTAACCAAAAATCCTGGCCTCCCTCTACAGCCACCTCTCCCTTTCCTATAGTTATACACAGACACTTCAGACACAGGCTGGGGTACAACTCTACAATCCTGGAGGGTCTGGGATGTGTGGTCTCCCACACAGGCAAAGGAGCACATCAGTATAAAAGAAATGAGAGCCCTGATTTTTGCTTTGAAAATCTTCAAACCCAAGCTTATTCCAGGGGTGCTGAGGTGGTTCACAGACAACACCATTCACTGTTCTGTGGTACATCAGCAAGCAGCGGGGAATGAAGTCTTACCTCCTGTGCAGACTAACCCTATACGCTTGGGAGTTAACCCTTCAAAGCCAAGTCTGCCTTCAGACAGTTTACCTTCCCTCGGCTCAGTGTGGTGGCAGACACATTTAGCAGGTCCATGACTCAGTCCCACGAATGGATGCTATCCAGGGATGTGTTTCTGGACCCAATCCATCATTGGGGTATGCCTTGGGTAGATCTCTTTGCCTCCCCCATGAACAGACAATTTCCAAAATTTTGTGCCAGGGTTCCTCATCCCCTGGTGTGGAAGGTGGACGCTCTGTCATTTTCTTGGAAGGGGATGTTTCTGTATGCATTCCCCCCACCCCTTACCTCTCCTCCAAAAGCTGCTATGGAAGATTCAGCAGGATTGACCAAAATCTTGCTAGTGTCTCTGTTTTGGCCAAGGCAGCACTAGTTCCCCCTTCTCCTAGCCTGGGACACTCATCACAAGTTACCGCACTGTTTGGATCTATTTACATAGGACAAGGAAACGCTGATATATCCACAGCTGTCTACTCTGAACCTGGCTCTGTGGATGATAGGATTTTGATTCCCTTTAAACACATATTTTCAGAGAATGTGCTTCAAGTTCTGCAGGAGGCCAGAGAACCCACTACTAGGAAATTCCATGTTTCCAAATGGAAAAGGTTTTCCATCTTGTGTCGCAAAAAGGCTCTACACCCACAGTTAGTGGATGTTCCTGTGGTTTTGTCCCATCTGTGTGAACTGATGAAGGGTGACCTATGATACTCTTCAATGAAGGCTCACCTTTCAACTATCTCGGCTTGTCTACCTGTGTCACCCCCTTTAGCCTCAAGGTTAGAGGTGAAACTTTTCCTAAAAGACATCCATCATATTAGACCACCAAGGAAACCAGCTCTTCCTCCCTGGGATCTCAAGTTTGTGTTGGGGAAGCTTATGTTGGCACCTTCTGTGGCAACAAGTTCCTCTTCCCTGCAACATTGTACATAGAAAACAGTTTTGCTGGTCACCATTACATCTGCTAGAAAGGTTTCTGAACTGCAAGCTCTTATGTCTAATCCCCCCTTCACAGTTTTCCCCAAGGACTGGGTATCCTTGTGTACCCAACCATTCCTTTAATGCCTAAGGTGGTCAGTGAGTTATCTCTTAACCAGTTTGTCATTCTTCCCACCTCTTTTGCTTTCTCTCAATCTAAAAGTGAGATAATCCTGTATTCTTTGGATGTGCACAAGCAACTCTGATACTACTTGGCTAAAACCAAGCCTATTCATAAATCTGAATACCTGTTTGCATCCTGTTTCTTCTTGGATTTCTAAAACTCTCTCTTTCTGTAACTCACCCAGTGGTAAGAGTCTTTCTTCTCCAGTGGGGGCGCACTCCACTAGAGCAGTATCCTCTTCTGGGGGCTTTCTTTTTAAAGCTTGGACAATTCTATCCTGGAAGTGGCTGCCTGGTCCTCTGTACATACTTTCATTAAACATTATACACTTGATGTCATCTCCAAATCCAGGGCTGATTTTGCAAGAGAATAAAGTTTGAAGCTCTGAGATGGCTTTGTAGAAAAAGCTTCTGCTCCTCCGCCCCAGCTTTCCCAAACATGAGCTTTTGGCATTCTCCCATATGTGATGAATACTGCAGCATATGAATAGAAGGACATAGAATAGCTGTGTAAAATCTTGCCATAACCGTAGATGTCCTTCTCTTCTATGTGCTGTGATACTGCTACCCCCCCCCCCCCCGATGCTTGCCTGTCTTTCCTGGTGATGTGTTCTTCACCTAAGCTCAGGCTGGTGCTTGGCGACATTCAGTTTTGAGGTTGGTGAGTGCTGACATCCGCGTTATACCTGACGTCCCTTTATGACCGACATATGTGAGAGGATGTGTGCCATCATTCATACCGAGCAAATAGCATGTAGATTTTTTGTATACTGCCCGGATGTGTGAGTTAGCCAGAGGCAAACTCCCATTTGTGGTGAATACTGCAGCATATAGATGAGAAGGACATATGTTTATGGTAAGATTTTACACAACTATTCTTTCTGTTTATAGCCAGACAGCCCAAGCTCTCTTCTCCAGTACGCCACATTCTATTATCTTTCCCACAGTCCTTCCACTGGGAAGATTTACAAAAGCAAATGGAAAATATTTGACCTTTGGGCACAGTAACAAGACGTGGACCCTATTTCAGTGCCTATATATAAAATTGTAGAATTTCTGGCTTCTCTCTTTAATGAAGAGGCTAATCTGTCTACGGTCAAGGTTCAGTTGGCTGCTATTTCCATTTTTCATATAGGAGTTGATAATTCTACTTTGGCTTCTTCACATCTTTGTAAAGCCTTTATAAAAGCTGCCTTTCTACTCAAACCACATTTTAATGACCCTACTCCATGTTGGGATCTGAATTTGATGTTACAGGCTTTAACTCGAAAACCATTAGAACTGGCTGCAAACTGTGGTTTGAAATACTTGGTTTGGAAAAGTATTTTTGTAATAGCCATAATGTTGGCTAGGAGAGTTTCAGAGCTTCAAGCTTTATTCTCTAAAATTTTCGTAAGGATAGGGTCCCTTTAAGAACCAGTCCTGCCTTCCTTCCTTCCTTCCTAAGGTGGTGCCAGGATCTAACATTAATCAAACTATTAACCTTCCTGTATTTTTCCAAATTTTGCAAACAAAGGTGAATACATTTTGCACTTATTAGATGTTCACAATTACGTTTTTATCTTCATAGGTCTGAGAAATTTAGAAAATCAGATCAATTGTTTGCGTCTTTCTCAGAAACTAGACTGGGTCAGCCAGTTTCAAAAGTAAGCTTATCAGAATGGGTGATAGACTGTATTTCTTTTGTTTGTAAAAAGTTTGATCTGGTGTTGCTAAAGGCTTGAAGAGCCCATTCAACCTGGTCCATGGTAACTTCATCAGCCTTTTCATCCAGGACTTCCTTGGATGATATTTGTGCAGCTGCAACTTGGGCCAATCCTCATACCTTTATTACTCATTACAAATTGGATCTGGTCTCAAAGGGAAGAGAGGCCTTTGGCTCTACAATACTCAGGGATATCCTTCCTTAGAATCCACCTGGGATTCAAGTAGCTGGGGACTGTGTCCCATATGTTGAGGAATGAATGAAAACTGATATCAGATAAAGAAGTTACGTACTCACCATAATCTTCCATCTGTGTTGTCCATTTTCATTCTTCTCTCAACTCCCCTCCCTCCAACCCCCCACCCCTCTTCTCTTTAGGACTTCTGGAAGAATGGGAGAACATTAGAGGAACCAAAGTTCCTTCTATTTGAGCTCCAGATAGTGACTTTCCATCTTAAAGCTATAAATGTATTCCATCATATGTAAGAAGCCACAGACAAGGTCTAGGGAATGAGGGGACTGCTGCATTATGGGTGAGGGAGGAGCTTGAGAGCTTGTAGTATCCATAAGCTGTGAAATAACATCTGAGTCTGATTCAAGGATTGGATCTGAACCCATATGTTGAGGAAAAATGAAAATGGGCAACACAGATGGAACTTTATGGTGAGCACATACCTTCTTTTTTTCTATTGGAAGGATCAGCTTGTCCCAGTTGACCCTTGCCTCTTTCCCTCCCAGGTAAAATACTTCAGCTCTTTATTAATTACTGTCCACAACGTCTGCTTTGATTGATAAAAATATACCTGATCTGTACATAAAACTAGAGGGAATTAAGAACATTTTCACTGCTTGCATCTTGCTATCTATATCCATAAACAAGAGCTTCCAGTTTCTCAATTCAAGTTATTTTTTGTTTAGTCTTTTCCCATTTTACCCATAATCCTAAATGCTTCGCATTATGTACCCATACATATGTGTATTGCTGAACCAATTCATGTGTGTGGGTACACAGTTTACTGCTATAGCCTTTGTTTTGTCTTCATTAATTTTATTTCCGAAAAAGACTTGAAACTGTGTCATAGTGTTCCAGTAGCAGTGAGATGTCTTTTTCTGGTTTTATCAGGTACAGAATAATAATGTCTGTAAGTAATATAGTCTGTAAATAAGCCAACTTTTCTTCATTACCATACCAGTTATATCCTTGAATTTGTGTACCTTATTTTCTGTGCCAATGACTGTTAAGTACACTACAAATAAAAGGGAAAGAGGACACCTCTAACTGGTTCACCTTTTCAGACACAACCTGTGAGAGAGGATCCCTCCCACTTCGTTTTTTGCTTCTTATCTGTCATATGTCCTTCTAATTAATCTTATTATTGTATCAGGGAATGTAAAGGCTTCCGTTGCCCTAATCACAAAATCCCACCTTACTCTATTGAATGTTTTCTCTGCATCTAGACCCACCAACAACAGCAGTCTGTTCTTATATTCTTCTTCCCTCTGAAGCATTGTTCTGTTAATTTTGTTAAATGTTTGCCCCCTCTCTACAGAAACAAAATGAACCATATCTATCAATTTTGACAACCCTTTTACCATTCTTTTAGCTATTATAGACATAAAAACATTGTAATCATGATTTAAATTGAAGTGGACCTGTATGAAGCTGGGTCTGATGGGTCTTTACTGCTGTTAGGTATTATAGTCACCACAGCTTTCTTCCAGGATGTTTACCTCCCACACCTTTTAAAGTACTGGTAAGAAAAACCTTCCAGATCTTTACCACTTCTGTCCTAGCTTTTGAACTTCCACAAGAATACCATCTATTTGTGGCGATTGTCAGGCAGATTGATTAGAATCACTATTTTTATCTCATCTCCTCCTATTTTAAGTGTTAATTGTTGAGCCTCATCTACCTCTAACCTTGGTATACCCAAGTTTTCCATAAATATTTCCATTTGTGTTTTTTCTTGATTTCTACATTCCTGTGTTCTGTGGAAATTTTCATACAATTTCTGAAATAGCTCTAGTACCTCTACAGGATCTTTGATTATTTTTCTTGTTTGTAGGCTCCCTAAGTTTGGCAACAACCCTTTCTACTTTCTGTTGCCTAAGACATGCTAACCGTTTTCTCTGCTCTGGAGTTATCAAAAAACAGCTGTATAACAACAATCTTTATAAACTCTTGATATTGTCCAGATACTCCATTATTTTCTCTCTAGCATTCTGCAGTTGCACTTGTTCTTGTTCTGTGAGGTCCCCCTTATTCTGCAATACTTTAATATTTGTTAGCCCCTCTAAATAACTCTTGATGTTCTGTAGTCCAATCTCGCCTACATTCTTACTCGCAGGTTCGGAGCCGAATATCGGCTCCGACTTGGCCCACTTTTATTTACTAGCTCGAAGTCTCTCATTGGCTGGGCCAAGCAGGTATCCCATGCTGCACTGCTCCATAACCCCAGATCTCATTTGCCACTCGTGTAGCTAGGACGTGGTCTCTCTTGGTTGTGGCTAAGTACCTTCTTTTTTCAATTTCTCGTGAGAAATTTGCTAGTTGTTCAACCACAAAAGCTATTTTAATAGCTATTCTTCTTGTTGCTTGTTTGTAGTGTTTTTTGTTAGTGTAGTTGGTATCCCTAACTGTTCGATGGGCTAGGCCCGTTTTGCTTAGAGGACCCAGTCCTCCTTTCTGTGTGTAGTGCTCCGTTTCCTTTTGTGGAAGACTTCTGTTTGTGTATATTTGGATAAATGTGTTCTGCTTAATATTAAGTAGTGTGTTGTGAGTTAGTAAAGAACCATTTTACTTGGAGGTTCTTTGGTTGCCTTGTGTAGTCTGTTCAGTAGTTTTCCCGTCTTTACTGTTTTTCCGGCTAGGTTGTTTTCAATGGTCTGCTTGTGTAAGATGTCTGAGGATCAGAAGGAACATAAACCTTCCGGTTTTAAAAAATGTTCCAAGTGTAGTTACAAAATGTCCATTACGGATGGGCATTCCGTGTGTGTTTACTGCCTAGGAGCTATTCATTTACAAGAGTCTTGTAGCTTCTGTCACGCCTTCAGTCCAAGGGTGCTCCAGGAGAGGAAAAATAAACTAATATTGAAGGACTCCTAAAATCTTCGTTTGAGGAGTCTTTAGACTCAACTTGTAGTTCTCAGTCCAAGTCTAAAGCTTCGAAGGCGAAGAAGAGATCTCCGGCTCCGTCTGTCTCCTCGGAGCCCCCGGAGAAAATTTCTAAACTTGACTCTACCTCCTCAGCTCCTCTGTCCTCGGGGCCGCAGGAGGTATCTGTAGTACTGGAATCGGTGTCTGCTCCTATTTTACTGGAACCCATTCGGAGCCAGTCGCCCAGTGTTAGGCATGGCTCTCCTGAGAGGAGATCCCAATCTCCCTCCATGTCCTCCAAATCCTCCAGGCTTTCTGATTTGGATGTCGATATGGTGGTACAGAGGCTCCTGCAGTCACCGGTGTTGGCAAAATTATTCTCGGCTCCGGAGCCCGTCCCGATGGATGCGTCGATGGTTCCTCCTCCGAGCACTTCCTTGTCTTCGGAACCGGAGTGCTCCGCTCCGAGTGATGTTCCTGCGCCGGCTCCGATACCCCTCAAGGGTTTATCGGTGCTGACGTCGGCTCTGTCCACAGGGTTCGGCACTCGGGTTTCCTCAGTCGGGCCCGAGGGGGATACTTCGGGACACCTGTCAGTTCCGAGCCTCCCTCTCAGCGCATTGGCTCGGGGACCCCGACCCCGGTCATGGCCTCGGAGGCCGGTCGGTCCTCTGATTCGGGGGGACCCACCTTGGAGGCCATGAGGAGCGCACTGGCCAGATCATCAGTTACATCACCCGGATCGGTCATTCCGTCCCCTTCCACCCCGGCTAGAGCCTCTGACATCCCCCTATCCATAGATGGTGGAGCCCAAACGTCTGGGGATACCCCCATGAGCAGTCCCCAACTTTCTGAGGGCCCCTCAGAGTCTGTGCCTGAGGAGCCCCCTAGAAAGAAGTCATGCAAGAGGAAGCACATAGACTCCCAGGACGGGTCTCTCACTTCTGATACCGACCTCGAGGAGTCGGAGGGGTCCCCCAAGTCGTCCTCTGATGACGTGTCTTTCTCCGACAGCCTGGAGATATTGAGACAGAGGCAACTGGCTGTCCAAAACCCCCTCTGAGGAGGAGTCTGTATTCCTCAAGGCCTTTGGTGCTCAACCCTCCGCCTCCTGGGTGTCTCCACCCTTCGACGAGCTCTTGGATTTAATTTGTCGAAGGGTGTGGGAGAATCCTGATTCAGTGGAACCTGTACCCCGAAGGCCCAATAAGTTTCTTTCTGCCCCCCCGGGGAAAGAGTTTCTGTCCAAAGGGGTTTCTGTAGATGCCATGGTGGTGGCGGCAGCCACACAGCAGGAAGTAGCCGAGTCTTCTTCCTCCGTCCATCCTCCTAACAAGGAGTCTAGGAGCATGGACCAGTACGGGAAGCATCCTCTCGTCAGCGGCCTTCACCCTACGGTCACTGAACTACCTCTGTCATTTTACTCTGCTCCAGAGAGATCTCCTCAAGGAGTTAGGAGATACTCTAGCGGGTAACGTACCTGAGGCGACAGCGCACATGGATAACGCCCAGGTGTCTACCCTCAATTCTGTTGTCAACTCGTCCATGAGACTCATATCATATGCAGCCGAGGGGGCGAGTAGGGCAGCCAGTTCAGGAGTAGCCCTCAGGAGGCAAGCCTGGATGCGCCTGTGTCTTTTCGCGGAGGCCTTCAAGTCTTCCTTCACTGATGCTCCTTTTGATGGGTCCTCGCTCTTTGGGACCAAAGTGAAAGACACCCTCACCAGATGCGAGCAAGAGGGAAAGACGCTGTCTGCCGTAGGGGTCCGTTTTTCCCTTCCCTCGAGACCTTACCCCAAGGCTCAGAGGGGAGGGAAGATGTGGTTCAAGAAATCGCAGAAGTTTTTCCCGGCCGCTCAAGGTGAGTCCCCCTCCAGAGGCAGAGGAGGGGGAGGTTATTCTGGAAGATGCCACCCTAGAGGCAGAGGAGGCCCCCGCAACTCGGGAGACTGTGATTCCTTTTGCGGTTCTTCCTACCATCGTTCCTGATGTGTTGCCCGACTGTGCTATTCCGGAGCCAGTCGGGGGCCACATATCGTTGTACCCAGAAGCCTGGGAAAACATCACCCAAGATCGATGGGTATTACGAATAGTTTCCGGAGGTTACACCATCCCCTTTTCGTCAGACCCCCCTCCAGTCAAGAGAATCCCGGGCGTTCCACTCAGTCAAAGGGATCACTCAGCATTAGAGGTTTCAAAGCTGCTAAAGAAGGGAGTCATCCAACCTGTCCCCTCAGACCAAATCGGATTAGGGACTTACTCAAGACTCTTTTTGGTGCCGAAAAGAACAGGGGACCTGAGACCCATTCTAGATCTCAGCAGATTTAACCACTACGTTCTGAAGTCCAAGTTCCAAATGGTCACCCTTCAGTCCATTTTTCTGTTGCTGGAAAAAGAAGTATGGATGTGCTCCATCGACCTCAAGGATGCTTACTATCATATCAAAATGGACAGGGCATCCAGGAGTCACCTACGCTTCTGGCTGGGAGGCAGTCATTTTCAGTTTTGTGCCTTGCCCTTTGGTCTCACCACAGCCCCGAGGGTGTTCACCAAGTGTTTGGCGGTGGTGACAGCTCACCTGAGACGTCATGGATTCCAAGTGTTTCCGTACCTGGACGACTGGCTCCTCACCCGCCCCCACCAGGCATCTACTCATCCGAGCCAGGGACACTACCATTACCCTCTGTCAATGACTAGGAATAACATTGAACTGGGAAAAATCTGCCTTGCTGCCCTCACAGCGTGTCACGTTTATAGGCGCAGAGCTAGACACCGTTCAAATGTGGGCCTTCTTGCCGCACGACAGGAACAGAGTATTACAAAATCAGGTTCACGCTTTATTACCCCTTAGGAAAGTACAGGCGAGATGGGTTCTTCAGCTTCTGGACACCATGGCAGCTACCATTATGTTAGTGCCTCTAGCGAGATTACACATGAGGCTTCTTCAATGGCTTCTCTTTGCCCAATGGTCTCTCCAAAAACTCCCTCTTTCCCACCAGATCCTACTCACAGACCGATGCAAACAGGATCTCGGTTGGTGGCTGTGCTCCACCAATCTGGACGAGGAGAAACAGTTTGTTCCTTTGTCACCTGTCGCCACGGTGACCACGGACACCTCCCAGATGGGGTGGGGAGGTATTATCTTGGCAGGATGGTCCAAGGCACATGGCAAGATCACGAGGTACATCTGCACATCAGTCTCAGAGATGAGAGCGGTGTTACTGGTGTTGCGGGCACTTCAGAGCTCTCTTCCTCTGGGGACGATTGCAATACACTCGGGACAACATGTCCGTTGTGTGGTATCTAAACAAATGAGGAGGAACCAGATCTTACCCCCTGTGCAGAGAGGCCATGTGAATGTGGCAGTGGGCAGTGTCTTCCCAACGTTTTCTAGTGGCAGCGCACATTCCGGGGAAGGCCAGTGTGATAGCAGACAGGCTGAGCAAGAGCTATTCTGATGCCTTACGAGTGGTCCCTGAACCGTCTTGTTGCAGAACAGATTTTCAGCAGGTGGGGTCAGCCTTGCTGCGATCTTTTTGCCAATCCCCTCAATGCCAAATGCAGCAAGTACTTCACCCTGATCCCCCCACAGGGGGAGTCACCCAGGGACGCTCTAGTCCACGATTGGCCCTGCAGTCTGTTCTATGCTTTCCCTCTGTTTCCTCTAATACCAAGAGTGATTCAGAAAACCATATCCTTGGGAAGCAAGATGATTCTAATTGCCCCACACTGACCTCGCCAGGTCTGGTTCTCCTTTCTCCATCCATTCGCTGTGGACAGTCCTTGGATTCTGGACCCAGTACCAGACCTACTGAGACACATGTCGGGACAGTTCCATCCCTCCCTGCGGACCCTCAGGTTGACAGCCCGTCTACTCCACTTCCGTCGTTAGTCAGACTTCATTGTTTTTCACCTGAGGTGGTGCACATTTTATCCTCTTCTCATAAGTCTTCGACTAGGAAGATTTATTCCAGCAAAAGGAAGAGATTCTCTATTTGGGCTCATGCCCAAGGAATTGACCATTACACAGCCCCAATTGCTGCTGTTTTGGATTTCTTGTCCATGCTCTTTCAGCAGGGCTCTGCGCCCGCCACCATTAAAGTCCAGCTGGCGGCTATTTCAAACTTTCATACCTCCTATGAGCCTTCCCTTATGGCTCAAACTCTTTAAGGCCTTTCTAAAGGGCACCTTATTACTCCGGCCTCCTGTGTCAGAACCTATCATGCCCTGGGATCTAAACTTTGTTTTGCAAGCCCTTACTTCTCCACCTTTCGAGCCGGCTGCCACCTGTGAATTAAAGTTTTTGTCCTGGAAGACAGCTTTTCTAATAGCCATCACATCAGCTAGGCGGGTGTCAGCGATTCAAGCTCGCTCCTTCAAACCCCCGTATTTAATTTTTCATAAGGACAGAGTTTCTCTTAGACCTAATCCATCCTTCTGTCCCAAGGTAACATCTACTGTGAATCTCAATCAGTCTATTGAGCTGCCAGTGTTCTTTCCTCAATTTTCAAACAAGGCAGAGTTTAGATTTCATCAACTGGATGTGCACAGACAATTACGATTCTATCTACACAGGACCAAACACCTACGAAAATCTGACCAATTGTTTGTTTCCTTTTCAGAAAATAGAGCGGGTTCCCCTATTTCCAAGGTTACCATTTCCAGATGGACTTCGAATTGTATTTTCCTTATTTATTCTTCAGTGGGAAAAAATCTACCGTTCCCCGTCAAGGCTCACTAGGGCTGTTTCTGCATCTATGGCATACCATGCCAGACTATCTTTGGATGATATTTGTGCTGCAGCCACGTGGGCTTCCCCGCACACCTTTATTACTCATTACAAACTGGACATGGCTTCTAGGGGCCTGGCTTCCTTTGGTTCCACAGTCCTCAGGAGTATCTTCCTTTGAGCCTCCCAGGATAGAGGTGCTGGGGACGCTGTCCCGCGAGTAAGAATGTAGGCGAGATTGGACTACATAACATCAAGAAGTTATGTACTCACCATAATGTTCGATGCATGTAGTCCATCTCGCCTCACATTCTTACATACCCTCCCACCTGCCCCCTTCCTGGAGGATCTGGAGGTTGGGATTGGTGCTAGAGTACCCTTCAATGGTAGTTTGTTTTTTCTTATTCCCCTTGATAGTGTTCTACCTTACTGGATTATTATGCATGAGGTGTGATTGTTGGATTCGCAGCAAACTAGATCTGGGGTTATGGAGCAGTGCAGCATGGGATACCTGCTTGGCCCAGCCAATGAGAGACTTCGAGCTAGTAAATAAAAGTTGGCCGAGTCGGAGCCGATATTCGGCTCCGAACCCGCGAGTAAGAATGTGAGGCGAGATGGACTACATACATCGAACGTTATGGTGAGTACATAACTTGTTACTTCTTAGCCATATCTATTTTTCTTTTATTTCTACAGTTTTTAAACTCCACTTTTGCTTTAACCCACTCACTAGCTGTAACCTCTGAAGAAATGTCCGTCTTCCCTAATAGCTCAAATAATTTCCATTAACCATTGTATAAATTCATTTCTTTAACAGGTAGGTTGAGGAAGCACGAGTGTCTCATTTGTACTTCATTACCCTATATTTTTATCCTAGTTATTGACACATGATCTGAAAGGGACTTTATTATATGCTCGAAGGCTATTTTCTTTGAACACTTAAATGTTGACACGTAAAACAGCGAAAGCTGTAAACCGCGAGTGGCTACTTCCACTAATTTTTTCCTAGGGAAAGTGTTTGTCTGTTATTGGGAATTGCCCTTTTTCTCCAATGTAGAGTGATCTCGGAGTTGATATATTTAGTTAGGGGGGGGTGTGGGGGGTGAAGCCCTCCTACTTGGTTATCGTTTTAAAGTTTGTTGTTTTGTATTCCTGCCAAGCGAATTTTTTTCCCTAGGAAAAAATTTGCCAAAGTGGCCTTTCGCGGTTTGCAGCTTTTGCTGTTTGTGTCAACCTTTCCATGTTCAAAGAAAATAGTCTTTGAGCATATAATATAGACCCATCTGAAATAGTTGTTGGATGTGTGTTGAAGCTTTTAATTAAATACACGTTCTTGTGAAATATTATTTCTGTCTCGTCTAGCCAAGTTATTGTACCATGGGGAATAATGTGTAAATTCTTTGAATTCCTACTACTAAATTCATGTATTCCATATCAAATATTTTCATAAATGTCTTCAGAAAATCTACTCCCCTTTGTTATATTTTCTCTTCTAGGTCCCCCAGATACATCCTCAATGTTGCAAAGTTCCAGTCCCTGGTAAAAGCTGACTATTTTCCCAAAATGTCTTAAGTTCCATAATAGCAGTTTTAGGTGGGATATAAATACATGCCGGCATAGTCCTCCTCCCTTGCCAGTAGCTCCTTACCACCACAAATCTACCATTACCATCTTTTTCCCTTTTCTGTCACTATTGGAGCTCTGATAGTAATTAGTGTTAGCACTCACCTTTTCCTTTCTCACTGATATTCTGCTGAGTATCCATCCCGAAATCCTTTATCAAATTCACATGCTTGCTTCTCTCCAAATGAATCTCCTGTAGCATTGCTATTTGCAGTTTGTATTTCTTAATATAATTCAAGACTCTTACCTTTTTTGTCTATACCTGTAAGGCCGTTCACATCCCAAAATAATTTGTTTAGTGTAGCCATTATAAGAAAAAGTTACTATTCCCACCTATTTCCATCTTTTGTGTTACATACACCCACTGTTTGGCATGTTGAACCTTTATCAGGTTATTTCTTGTAATTGCCATTTGATACATTTTATAAGACTTTTTGTTTTTGTTTTAATGAAAAATCTCAAAAAACAGACCCCCAGAACCAATTAACTTAAAGCAAACACAAAAAACTGCATCTTCAAATAATGTTTTACTCTCCTAATAAGAACCGTTGTCCTAAATCACCAGCTACACACACACGGTTATTAATAAATCTAAATTTAAGGTTATCCATGCTAAAGTGCATGTTACAAGCTAGTGCTCCCAGTTACACTAATTGCTGTCTGTTCTTTTTTATCTTTATCACCCCCCCCCCCCGATATGAAAAACAAATTATAAGCTTAAAGAAGACATTAGCTGTTAGGCTTAAGGAAAAAAAATGCACTGGCTATCTTTGAATAAAACCAAATTATACATTGTTCTAGTGAATGCATTCAAGTATTTAGTTGTATGAAATCTATTATCTCTTATTCACTTTCAGTAATTTCAGACATTATTTTTTACTGAGCTGCTCATCCTTTTACTTTTTCATCTCACCTTTCTCTCAGTAATCAATGTCCAGACCTCTTGATTTATTGCTTTCACATTTAGTCAACTTGTTTCCATGGAAACATAAGGACAAAATGTTCTTTGTTAACACTGAACATTTATTTGCTGAAGAAAAACTATTCATGACACTGTGGTCTCTCATTTAAAAAAAACTTAGAGAAAAAAAAAATTCTCATTAGTTTAAGCCAAGGGCATTAATCTAGACATTCGCCTATGTAAAACTGAAATAAACATTTAAAATCTACATATATTATGTTCAGTGCAGTTTTTTTCCACCCCCATCCTCCACACAACAGCCCAGGATTACAGCCCCATTAACTCAAATATGCTTTTGTCCAGTATTTTGCATATATGAGTGTTTTATATATATATATATATATATATATATATATATATATGTATGTGTGTATATATGCATCCCCTACACAACGACGACATTTCAGAATGCCGACACCATATGATCGACATTCAGAATGCTGACATTGTGAGAAGTCCACAGAAAAGGAAAAGGAAATTTCCTTTCAACTGCTAGCAGGGGGGGCTATGCCACCCTGCACCCCCCGTGGGGACTCTGCCCCTCCACACCCCCCGTAACTTTAATATACCAACTCCAAGATTGCACTACAGTGCTGGAATGGAAATCTTTCCATTCCGCACTATAGTGAGATGCCGGTTCCGCATTGTTGGCATTCTGAATGTTGATCATATGGTGTTGGCATTCTGGAATGCTGGCAAACTGGTGGGGACCCCGTATATATATATATATATATATATATATTTTTTTGTGTGTGCGTGTGTATGTGTGTATATATATGTATATATATATATATATATATATATATATATATATATATATATATATATATATATATACACACACACACACACACACACACACACACACACTTTGTGTCTTCATCACACAACATGTAAATGCTTTACTATATAACATGCAGTTTATGTAATGAAATGCTTTATACAAATATTATGAACAAAAATTATTTCATTTACAGTTGTTTTTTCCCTGTTAGTGTCCTTCCAAACATCAGTGACTTGAAGTGGGGAACATGTCTGTCATTCCTGCAGAAGATTAACAAAGTCAGCAAAAATCCAATCTTTCCCGACCTCTTTTTATTGTAAAGCCATATTTCACAAATGTGATTGATGCTTTTTCAGTCTGAAATTTATTCAGTAATTTCAGTGTTGCTGGTCTTCTTCCTGTTCATCTCCATCTTCCAGTCCCAAGCTCTAGTTCAAGTCCAAGGTACTCCCGATTCTTCTAGTCAAATCCTGTGCTTTTTATTCTCTCTCATGAATTTTCCTTTCTCTGACCTTTATTATCAGAAGAATGAGGAGCAGAGTCCTCTGTTTCATGGCTCATTTTTTGTTGAACAAACTTTTGTATTTCCTCCTTAGACTGTTCTGCATCAAAAATGACATTGATCCTCCAGGGAAAATATTCTGAAGACAGCTGGATAGAGCAGCTTGAATATCACACCTGTCTCTTGACATTCCCTGATTGCTGGCATAAATTTGCTTCTCTTCTGCCTGGTGTACAGTGAATAATCATTTTCCACGAGCACTCTGTCTTTAATTTTTAATATTTTGCTTTTCTGCCACATTTTTGTCAGGATTCACTCTTTCTGCTGGTATGATTGCAGCTTTACTAATACAGGTCTTAGCTGCTTTCTCACAGCCAGGTTTGGAGCGTATACACAACGTGCCCTTTTAGTTAATAAATCCTGTTTTGAAATGCCAGTCCAGTTGCTAATTTGTGCTCTAAGAAAATTAATAGTCTTTCTTCCAGTTTCTCTGCTACAGCAGATCATCTCAGGTTTTCTGTGCATGCTGAGTCCTCTAACTCTACCATTTTTTGAAACAGCTGCTCTTGACCAGTCTCATACTCAGCCAGCCTTTTCATTTCAACCTCTGATTTTTGCAGTTTTATCAGTTCATCTGAATAGATGTTTATAGCTTCTATTTTTCCAGCTTTCATTTGAGTTGATATACCCCTTCAATTTTTCATTTATTTTAATCAGTTCTGAGCACATTTGAGTTGCCTTTTCCACTTAACTACTGGAAACCATCTCTTGTATGAAAGCTGGAGCTTGAGCTGCTTTTTGCTGAACAGCTGCAGGATTCTTCCCAGTTATTGTTTTATTTTCACTTTTTCTAGCTGAATTTCTTTCAGGCTGTGTAAGTTTCTTCCCTTCTGGCATCCAGACAGTGTACTTAACTAGCCAGTAACAGGATTGTACTAAACAGACAGAATCATTGGCTCTTATCTATCAGCTTTTTTTGTTTCACACTGGGAGAATTGAAATTAAGCTGGTGATCAATGTGCAGACATCTTGGAAAGCTCCTACTTTTTATATCTTATACAGGATCAGAATGAGTACAATTTTCTCCTTGTATGGGTAAGAAAGTACTGAAGATGTCTTCACTCACTGCTGATTTCTCTCCTTTGGGCTGACCATTTAGCAGTCAGAGTGAAAGTGTGGGAGGGAGCTAGAGGTTTATGGAGCTGGCCAGTTGTTGCATCTTAGGCAGGATTGAACCCAGATAGCCAGAAGAGTACTGCAGCACTGAGAAATTCAAACATGTACTGCTATAGTAAGTGCAATTTACACAACTGTATATTTGTTTAGTCACAACCGTTTGCTGTCCCAACATTTATGACAAGCTACAGTGTATGAGACTTTTAAAACATGCTAGCTTATTGCATACCTAGAAAAGCATGTTTACACACTCTTTCCCATCAACCCCTACTATTTGCAATCCACTCGAGGAAGAATAATTTAAAGTCTGCTTGTGATATAAAAATACATATGCAGTCACTACCATGCTAAAATCCTAAACCTTTTGGACATTGTTGCATACTTGGGATACATATGGATTTCTTCCTATTGTTACTTTGTAAATTGCCTTTCCAGTCTCTTCCCAAATCTTTTCTCACCTGTTCTGATTGATTATTATATTTATCGTGCAGTGTTTTATATGCCCTACTAATTGTCATGTTTTTAACAGCAGCTCTTGTCCTAGACTCAACTAAAAACTCTGTCAGGGCTGGTCTTTCACTTAACACTCACATTTTTTGTGTGTTCTCTGCTGTCAGTCCCTGCTAGGGAAGGAGGAAGGAAGGAAGCTTCTAACCTGCAGTCCAAATTTATGCTTAACCTCATCCCACACTGTTGTCTTTCCCTACATACTTATTTGCTCCCAGTTCCTTGGCTCCTTTGCTTATTCCCTCCAGAAACTTTCAAACCCTTCTTGCCTATTTTCTATACCCCTACTTGTAGTCATCTATTGCTATAATCTCCTTTCCCGTGTGGCTTAGTTCTTAGAAAACTTGTGCTACTTTAATATTCTGCATGCTTGTTTTGTTTTCCTTAACGATCTGCATCCAAAACCCTACCCTTGCCTTAAACTCCCCACCTGGATCAACGTAATCCCTTTCTACTTTGATTTATAACATTCTGCTTTTGTTAAGTATATGAGCCTTAGCTGTAAAGCTGCCAAGTATCCATTCAAATCAAGTAATTTTAAATCACCTTCTTCTATGGGGAAGTAGAAAGGGTTATCACCAAACTTAGACAGCCATTGACAAGAAAATAATGAGGTATTAAAGATAATAATTTGGAAATTTTACAAATTTTTTTTCAAAGGAGAGGAATGTGGAAATCAAGAAAGAACATACATGGAAATATTTATGGAGAACTTAATTATATCATGATTAGAAGAATGTAAGGCTCAAAGGCTAATAGCTAAGATAAGTGGAGGTGAGATAAAACAGTGATGCATAATCAATTTGCAGGGATTCTCCAGAAACAGATGATATTTCTTTGAAAGTTTGGAAGTTAGAAGGGAAGAAAATGATAAAGATCAGGATGATTTTGTTCAATAGTATTTTAAAAGGAGGGGAAATACCTGCATCTTGAAGAAATCTGTGGTGGCTGTATTACCCAGAGACAGTATAGACCTGTTAGACCTATCAGATCCAGTTTCATATAGACCCATTTCAGTTTTAATCATGATTATAAAGTGTGTGTTTGTACTTGCCAGAAGAAAGGCAAAGGTATTGCCAAATGTGCTAAATATATATCATTGTAGTTTTGTGAAGGAGATGCAAACATTTGACAATATTAATACAACATTGATGATACAGAAGGAGGCAGGGTGAAAGAAAATGCTGCTGTTGTTGAACGTTGTTACAGAGAAAACATTGGACAGAGCAAGCTGGGATTTTCTAAACAGGGCAATGGAAGCATTTACATTCCCTGATAAAATAAATAAGGTTAATTATGAAGTTAAATGAAGGCTTGGAGACAAGAATGAAAGTGTGAGGGTTCCTCTATGTTATGTTGTGTTTGAATAGAAAAAACAGGCATGGGTGTCCTTTCCCCCCTTGGTTAATTTACTTTTATATTCAGAGAAAGTGACAAAGAACATAAGGGACTCAGAAATTCAAAGATATAATTGGTATGGTAATCAAGAAAAATTAGCTTTATTTGCAGACGATATTTTTTACTTGATAAATCCAGAAAATGACACCTATGGGACATTTTGAGAGAGGTTCATATCTTTTCAGGATATAAAAGTAATCAAGATCTAACAAAGGCTATAGCTGTAAATTGTGTACCGACTCATGTATTGGATCAGCAATACTCACATTTATGGGGAAATGAAAAGATGAAGTATTTAGGAGTATGTATTAAAATGCTTCTGTTATGGCAGCTAAGGATATGTGGGAAGAGGCTAAACAAAAGATAATACAAAAACTGAGAAACTGGAAGCTCTTGTTTATGGATGTGGATTGTAAGATACAAATGGTGAAAATGCTTTTAGTTCCTTTAGTTTTATGTACAGGTGAGATATATTTTTATCAACAAGAGAAGTTATGGACAATAACTAATAAAGAGCTGAAGAAATGTATCTGTAAAGGAAAGAGTAAGAGTTAAGTGGTAGAAGCTGATTATCCCAATAGAGCAAGGTAGTTTAGGATTACCTGATTTGAAGGGATATTTTAAAGCTACACAGTTAAGGCTTAAATACGTAATATAGGAGAATGGTTATAACCAAAGTGAAAAGAGATTGTTTTTGGTGGGGGGGGGGATTCAAGAAATAAGGAGAGAGTGGGACTTTAGATGCAGATCCCTAAGGTAATAATACTCGTACAGAATATTATATTCATAAATTTGCAGAAAGTATTCTACAAACTGAGCCAACATAGGAATGGTGAAAGGAGATTTTGCCATTAGGGATGACTGGAAGTAGAGGTACAAGAAAAAAAGCAAGCAAGGTTGGAATTTACTGGAGAAACCAAGGTACTAGGAGAAAATAACTAGAGAGGGAAATGTAATAGAGTGGGATGAAACCAAGAAGAAGATTGGATTGGCGATTGGAGACTGACTTCCCTACCAGGGACTGAAGTCAGAGTAGATAGGCAAAGGGATAGGGTAGTCATAAGTGAAAGACCTGGTCTTGTAGAGTTTTTAGTTGAACCTAGAATGGAAGCTGCTGTTAAAGGAATAATTAGTAGAGCAAATAAAATAATTGCGTAACTGTTAAGAATCAGTGACAGGAGGGTAAAAAAATATCGGGAATAGAGACTGGAAAAACAATTTAAAAGGGAGCAATGGGAAGACACGCATATGGCTTGCTAGTGTTTGCATAGGCATTTTTTTATACCCAAAGCAGACTTGAGTATTGTGAGACAGGCAGCGCATGCTTTTACGTGTGGGGAAGAAAGAGGTAACTATAGAGGCATTTTTTTTTTTGGGAGTGTAACAAGTTGGCATGTTTTAAAAATTCCTTTCAGAGTACTCTGTCAAATATTAGGGAGGTGAAAGAACGAACAACGACCAAACCAAACTTGTTACAAAGAAGTGACAGCGTAGAAGCAGTCCAAAAGTGCTCCAAAGTAAAGAAAATTACCAAATAGGAGTCCAAAATGTGAATGAATTCAGGTTTATTGGATAGGTAAGCGCTTTCGGCTATGACACCAGCCTTCCTCAGTCAATCATTTCAATAAAATCAGCTTCTTATATAGTAAGCTTATGGATGTTAATTAAGGTCAGTTATTCAATAACTATTTAATTAGATATATAAAAAACAATTATCATATAAAACCATTGTATAAAAAAAAATTGCATAAAATATTTAAAAATGTTTTATCAAATCTCCAAAACCATTGCACAATGCCCTATCTATTGTAAACGTTTAACTTTAAAATGCTCGTAATGGAAATTGAATCGTTTAAACCTGGGAATTGCATGGCATTTAAATAAACTTGCCACCAATATTCTCTTGATTCTAAAATTATTTTCCAAGGACCTTTCCTTGGAGTTGGTCGAACTTGTTCCAATACTACGAACTTAAATGTGTGCATTGGGTTTTGTTCTATATGTCTATAAAGTGCATTAGTGTGTGAGTTTTTATTGATTTCATAAATATGCTCATATGTACTCTGTTTAAGCTTTCGTTCTGTTTTGCCTGTATAAAAAGTAGAACAGTATGAGCATATTGCTGCATACACAATGCCCATTGTATTACAGTTATAACAACCTGAAATAGTTATATTTATTCCCATAATTGGTAACTGGTCCACTTCTATAACGTAATTACAATATTTGCACATGTTGCATTTCCTCATTATACCTTGTGTTATTTCTACCATTTTTGAACATGTATTACACCAATCTTTTAAGTTACAATCTCTTTTATAGGTGATTAAAGGTTGTATGCCTAGAATTTTAGCCAGGTTTATATCACCCATAAGGAATGTCCAATTTTTACGCATCAAGCGGATGATGTCTGCAGAATCCTTGGTGTATGTTGTTATGAAACCTATATTGCCATACTTATTTGTATTTGGTTGTGCCTTTATTTGCACTGTATTTGGAATTAATTCCTTTAACTGTGGGTTTAGGTTGGCTATACTAGCTTTTCTTAATAAAGGCTTATAAAACCCTGTGTTTCTTTTATGCACTACGTCAGTGATGATATTGTCCACAAATTGCTTGGGGTAGTCCCTGTTCAGAAACATATCACCAATTCTTCCATAAATTCATCTGTATCAGTGACCATTCGAGCTGCACAAACCATTTGTCCCTTTATAACTGCTTTTTTCACATGTTTCGGATGATTGCTGGTAAAATGTAAAAACTTATTGGAATAAGTATTTTTCCTATGTATACCAGCTTTTAAACAACATTGTGTTGTGTTTTTAGTTAGCAAAACATCTGAATGTGATATCCTGTCTTGACCCACTTCATGTGTGAATTTCAAAAAATCAGTGCAATTATTTATAAATTGCATAAATTCAACTATAACATCTGTGGGACCATTCCATATGAAAAAAAGATCATCCAAAAAACAGCAATACATTTGCATATATTGTGATTGAAATAAATAATTGTGTTCCCACACAGCCATAACTACATTGGCATACAATGTGCCTACTGGAGAGCCCATTGCTACCCCTTTGATTTGTTTGAAGTAATGACCATCATGATATAAATAATTATTGGTTAAAACCAATCACAAAAGATGTGATAAAGTGTTAATGTCATCCTGGGCTATAACCATTATTTCTGTGAAAAAATCAGTGAACCATTCCAATCCTATATCTTGAGGTATACATGTAAACAGATCTTTAACGTCCACCGTAATAAATGTGATATTTTCAACATTAGAAATTTGTAACATGTTAACCTTTGAAAGGAAATCCCAGGGATCACAACAAATACACTGTAAATCAAACACTTTCTCTTTCAGTTGCATATCAATATAGTTCACAGTAGTGCAGCGGTTAACGTTGTTGCCTCACAGCAAGAGGTTCTCCGGTTCGATTCTCGGCTGGGGTGCCTTCTGTGTGGAGTTTGCATGTTCTCCCTGTGTTCGCGTGGGTTTCCTCCGGGTACTCCGGTTTCCTCCCACATTCCAAAAAAAAATGCATCTGGAGCATTTCTCCCCGGGCCTCCGCTGAAACAGGCTCTGGAACCTAGTCGGACATTCCCGGTCAACAAATGTTAAATAAAAATAAATAAATAAAATATACTTTGCCATAAAATGTGTTTTTGAGCCACCAGCATCCACAATTGGGCATAAAGGTGGATTTTCTAGATCCTTGTGTATTTTGGGAGCTCCAAAAATGATTGGTATTCTAGGGTTTTTTACATGCATATATGCATGGACCTCTCTGGTTATTTGCCCTTGCATAAGCATGTCCTCTAAATAATAATCAATTCTGGCATTTGAAATATTAATTTCATTAATAGAGGCTTTAATATATGCATCTTCATACAATATTTTCAAAATTAGCTGATTATAATCCATAGCATTCATTATTACCAGCCCACCTCCTTTATCTGGCTGCATAATTTGTAGATCACCTCTTAGTTTCAAATCATTTAACGTATTTTGTTGTTGCTTAGTAATGTTACTATCATAATATTTAGTTTTTTTGTCACAATTGATGCCTAAAATCTAATTCACACATTTCTTCAAATAACTTTATCTTAGGATGTAAGGCAGGATTGAAGCTGCTAGGGATGTGCAATGAATTATTTTGCATTGTTGCAACATCCTGGAATATTAGTTAAAGTCATTTTTCTAGTAAATAACTTCAGTTCTGTTATTAAATCAGTAATTTTTGCCTGCTTCTTCGGTATAAATGTACACCCTTTACTAAAGATGTTAGCATGTTCAACATTCAAAGATACATCACTATAATTATACATTTTGTAGTCGCCCGTGATGTTGGTTATTAGCTGGTAGGTATTATGCAAAGTTTGTTCATTTACCAGCTCTAGTTGTAATTGTTCCGTAAGTGTGAACCCGTTCTGTGCCTCCTCCATGTGTAGGTTGAATTCCCCCTTGCCTGGTAATTGTCCTTGTTGCAAAGTCGCTCCGATCTGCAAAGGGTGCCTTCCTCTAAAGGGGTTAGTTGTTCATTATTTACTGTCGCTTCATTGTTGTTTGAGGAACCAACTCCATCTCCCCGTTGCTCAATGTAACACTGACCACGTGGTGGTTTAGGATAGGCTCTTCCGTTGGACTAATCCAACTGGTCTCTTAGTAATTTGCAGGCTTTTCTAGCCAAGACCAATTTACTGTGATTATCAGTCTGCTTGAAAACTTCACGGTATTGGTTTTGGCAAGCCGTGTAGGCTTTATTTTGTTTTATTTGTGCATCAAGTATTTATATTTTTGTATTTAGATCGTCCAATTTATATCCATTATGTTTAATTAAAATATCTAATAGTTCACACCCCTGTCGGTCAAAGAGTTGTAGAAGTTCCTTGTGCAATGCACTATTTTCATCTAGTCCCGTTGGATATTTCCAATATCTTAACCCTTTGGGAACTTGTCGGTTAATGCACTCCTTGAAATAGACATTTCATCCATCTGCTATTTCGGAGCCATCTTGGAGTCATAAGAGACTGAGGTCTCCGTCTTTGGAACCCATCCACTCGGCACCTCAGTCACCCTTGTTACAGAGTGAATGTAGCCATCATTCTTCTCACTCCTTTCGATCCTCTAGATTATCGGATCATGATGTGGAGAGAGTAGTAAGTAGGTTGCTTAAGTCACAGGCCCTGGCAAAATTACTTTCCAGCCCACCTCAGCAGGTATCGGCACCAACCACCTCTTATTTCCTTTCCTCCTCTGACTGCATTTAGCTCAGAGCCGGAGACCATGGATCTGCAGGTAGTAGAATCATCGGCGCTGATCATCATCTCTCCTTCGGTTCCGACGTCTGCTCCGATTACCTTGATTGTACCTTCTATCAAGGGATCTGGGTGCCGGGGCGCTCTTGTCTGCTCCAAGGGGGGGGGGAGTGGCATCGGACCCTTGTCCGACCCCGTTCTCCCCCTCGGAGCTTCGGCGCAGGTGAGCTCAGCTCCAGTATCGGCCTCAGAGCCGTCACCCTCGATGCAGAGAAGGACTCCTGTCTCTTCGGAGCCGGAGCTTTCTCTGCCTAGAGGTTGGGACACCTTCAAGGTCATGCGGAGTGTGCTGTCCCCCGAAACAGCTCTACTGCCAGCTCCATTGGCTTCTGCCACCATGATGTCTGTTGCAACCTCTGCTCCTCCTCCAGACCCCAAGCGTAGGGAACGTATGCCGCAGGACACCCCATTGGTTGATCCCTCTTTTTCCGAAGCCTCTCCTGATCACTCGGAAGAGCCTGCCCAGAAGAAGAAGTGCAAGAGGAAGCACATAGACCCCCCTGAGTCTATCACCTCAGATACAGACATGGATGAATCGGAAGGGTCCCCAAGGTCCCCCTCTGAAGATGTTTCCTTTTCAGACATCCTTGAAATGCTTAGAGGGGGGGACTGGACTTCCCTAGCCCCTACCGAGGACGAGTCTGTATACCTGGACACATTTGGTTCCCAACCTTCCACCTCCTGGGTATCTTCTCCTTTCAATCCACTCATGTCTGTAGTGGCTCGAAAGGCTTGGTCAGCTTCAGATTCTGTGGAACCTACTCTGAGGAGGCCAAAACAGATTTATTGCAGCCCCCCAGGACAAACAATTCCTCTCCCAAGGTGTGCCCGTTGATGCCATGGTGGTAGCAGCAGCCACCAAGAAAGAGTTAGCAGAAACCTCTTCATCTGTTCATCCTCCAAACAGAGTCTCGGACTATGGACAGATATGGAAAGCAAATGTTTGCTTCAGCGACCTTTTCAATGAGGTCCCTGAACTATCAATGCCATTTTACATGTCTTCAAAGGGATCTCCTGAAAGAACTTGGAGATACCCTTCAGGATCCTACAGCTGAGGGAGTACCAGCCAAATTAGCTTCTCGGCTTGCAACTCTTAATTCCATAGTCAACTCCTCCATGAGGCTGATTTCCTGTGCAGCCGATGGAGCGAGCAGAGCTGCAGGGACAGGTGTGGCTCTCAGGAGACATGCTTGGATGTGGCTGTGTCAGTTTGCGGAACCCTTTCGAGCGTCCTTCACCAATACTTTCTTTGATGGCTCTTTTCTCTTTGGGCCTCAGGTGAAAGACACATTGACCAGGTGTGAGCAGGAAGGCAAGACTCTCTCTGCCGTGGGAGTCCGTTTTTCCACCCCTTCCAGACCTTATCCCAAGGGTCAGATGAGCGGAAAGATGTGGTTACGGAAATCCCAGGGACCCTTGTCTGACACACGTGGTGATTTTTTCCCCCAGGGGCAGAGGGGGAAACAACAATAACAGACGCTGCCCTCGTGGTAGAGGGGGACCGCAAAACCAGGGTGACAGAGAAACCTTCGCTGCCAAGCCCTTCCAGCATCCCTGAAGGGTTGCCGGACTGCTCACCTTTGGAGGCAGTTGGGGGAAGACTTTCGCTGTACCCAAAAGCCTGGCAAAATATAACGAGACAGATGGGTACAATCCATTATATCCGGAGGTTACAAAATTCCCTTCCATCAATCCCCCATAGAATCAAAAAAGTCCATCCCAGATGTCCCACCCAATCTAACGTATCAAGCAGTCACAGAAGTTTCAAGACTGTTAGAGAGCCATTCAAGAAGTCCTCGCAGACCAACTAGGATCCAGAACTTACTCAAGATTCTTTTTAGTACCAAAAAAAGACAGGGGACTGGAGACCAATACTGGATCTCAGCAGATTGGACAAATCTGTACAAAAAGAAAAGTTCCAGATGGTGACACTGCAGTCCATTTTCCCTTTTTTGGGTCAGGACAATTGAATGTGCTCTATAGATCTTCAGGACGCATACTACCATATCAAGATGGACAGACGCTCCAGGAGATTTCTTCGCTTCCGGATAGGAGCCAGTCATTACCAGTTCAGAGCTCTGCCTTTTGATCTCACCTCAGCCCCCAGGGTGTTCACCAAGTGTATGGCAGTAGTCACAGCTCACCTGAGGCGTCAAGGATTCCAGGTGTATCTAGACGACTGGCTCCTGACTGCCACCAGGCATCAACTCTTAGAGGCATGGGATTATACAGTCACATCATGCTCTCAACTAGGCATTACAGTAAATTTCGAAAAATCTGCCTTGTTGCCCTGTCAGTCTGTCACATACATAGGAGCAGAATTAAACACAAAAGAAATGTTTGCAAGATTACCACAGGAAAGAGTTTCCACTATTCATAAAACAAGTGTTAATTCTAATGCAGAACAAAAGGATTCAAGTCAGATATGTCCTCCAACCTCTAGGCTCCATGGCAGCTGCCATTCTTCTTGTCCCATTAGCGCGTTTCCACATGAGAATCCTTCAGTGGCTTCTTTTCACGCAGTGGTCTTTCCAGGAGCTACCCATGTCTCACATGAATCCTGATCACAGAAACATGCAAAAGGCACCTTTCTTGGTGGATGGTCTCCCCACTCGTGATTCAGGGCAGACCTTTCATACAACCCCCTCCGATAGCCACAGTGATCATGGATGCCTCCCTGATAGGGTTGGGGGGGCATTATCTAGGCAGGACAGTCCAAGGCATTTGGCAACCTCGTGAGTACCATCTGCATATCAGTGTCCTAGAAATGAGAGCGGTGCTCCTAGGAAGTTGCGGATCTTATCTAACGCAAATGGGGACAGGCTTGCTGTAATGTATTTGCTGCTACTCTCAACAATAAATGCAGCAACTACTTCTCCCAATTTCCTCTTCCAGGTCATACACCCAGAGATGTTTTAGTCTACGATTGGCCTCAGGGACTCCTTTACGCTTTTCCCCCGTTTTCCCTAATACCAAGACTCATACAGAAAGCAAAATCGTTGGGTTGCAAACTGATCCTCATTGCCCCATATTGCCTTGACAGATATGGTTCCCATTCCTGCACCTCCACCACCTGGATCAACCGTGGATTCTGGACCCGGTTCCAGATCTTCTGATTCATCAATCAGGTGGGTTGCACCAATCCCTTCAAACTCTCCAGCTCACAGCTTGGTTACTCCACGTCCAACCTTAGCCAGGCTTTCTAATATCTCCCCAGCAGTCCGTGATGTTATTGTTTCCTCACATAAGTCTACTACGAGGAAAACGTATGCTAGTAAATGGAAACTGTTTTCTTACTGGGCAGAATCTAGAAATTTGGATCCTTTCTCAGCCCCAGTCCATGAAATTCTTGAATTTCTAGCACAACTCTTTCAAGCTGGTGTGGCTTCTGCTACCATTAGAGTACAGCTAGCTGCCATTTCTAATTTTCATATCGGTATGTTTAATTCAAGCATAATGTTTCATAAGCTCTGCAAGACCTGTATGAGAGGATCATCTCTTCTTAGACCCTCAGTTAGAGATCCTCCTCCTCCTTGGGATCTCAATTTCGTTTTAGCTTCCTTAATTTTGCCTCCCTTTGAACCGGCAGCATCATGTTCCTTAAAATTTCTTTCTTGGAAGACACTTTTTCTGGTTGCTATCACTTCAGCTACACGTGTCTCAGAACTTTAAGCATTATGTATTCATCTTCCTTACCTGGTGTTTCACAAGGACAGAATTTCTCTGATACCATATATCTCCCAGTTTTCTTTCCCAATCACAGCAACAAGGCAGAATGCAAGCTCCACCAACTGGATGTGCACAGACAATTGCGTTTTTACTCCATAGAACTAAGGAACTAAGAAAGTCAGACCAGTTATTTCTTTATTATGCTTTCAGCAAACAAGGCCTTCCAGTTTCTAAGGTGTCCTTATCCAGATGGTTATCTGATACTGTTGCCTTTATTTATCAGTTACGAAATAGAGCTACCAGCTAAACCAAAAGGTAATTTTACTAGAGCATTAGCCACCTCTGTAGCCTTTCAGTCTAGGTTGCCCATAGACTCAATCTGTGCAGCTGCTACTTGGGCAAACCCTCATACTTTTATCTCTCATTACAAGGTGGATATGGTCTCCCGGAGCAGAGATTCCTTTGGTTCTACTGTTCTGAATAGTCTGTTCCAATGAGCCACCCAGGATTTTAGGTGCTAGGCATGCTGTCCCAAACAGCAAGAACGAAGGTGAGATGGACAACTTAACATAAAGAAGTTATGTACCTAGCATGACATTCCATGTTAATTGTCTTCATCTCGCCTTCCTTCTTGCATCCCTCCCTCCTTCCCCCTTCCTAGAGTATTGAGAGGAGTTCATTTTGTTTTCACTAGCTGAGTATCTTTTATTACTTCACATGCCAGGTAATTTATGACTCTTTCCTTGTTTAGGTGTTTTGGACAACCAGTTTTTAGGTAACTGGTTACTGTACTTATGTCTAGTGTGCGCTATCACAAACGAGATCTGGGTAGCTGATTCTGGGCATTCTGGGATAAGGGGTAGGCTTGAGCCAGTAAACAGCTCTCGAGCTATAGAAGATGACAGAGTCAGAGCCGAGGATTGGCTCCAAACCCAAACAGCAAGAACGAAGGCAAGATGAAGACAACTAACATGGAAAATTATAGTAAGTACATAACTTCTTATGTGATAGTGTTCAATCTCGCCGTTTGTTCTTACACATGGGTTCGGAGCCGATCCTTGGCTCCGTGTCGGCCGCTTGCAAGCTCTGCATCGAGAAGAAGCTCGAGACAATCTAATACCCACAATCCCTCTCTGCCTTTACCTCAGATCTAGTTTGCCGCTGCTGCGTTCGCATCGCTGGGAGCTAGCTCGAGCATCTTAAGTTAAGATATAACTTATTTTTGTTATATTTTATTGGAATATTTGTTCTCATAGATAACAGAAAGGATTAGTTGATATACTGAGTGTATGTGTGTTTGAGTAGGTTGAATTCTCGGTACCGTTAAGTTTATTAATTGGTTAGAGTTTTTCGGGGCCTACCAACCCTACTTAAATTTGACACCGGACTTGACATTTAAATCGGATTTGACTTTTTTTCACCGGATTTGACTCTTATACTGGACTTGACTCTTATCTTACTTGTAAAATGTCTGATAAAGTGAAATCAGGTTTTAAGCGTTGTCAGTGTGGCCAAAAAATGTCAGTGACTGACAACCATAGTTCCTGCGTCTACTGCCTTGGCCCTCTCCACTTACAAGAGGACTGTTCAATCTGTCACTCTTTTAGTGGGAGGGTCATGACAGATAGGCGCAGGAAACTTATGGACAGAGGATTATTAAAACCTTCCTTTCAGGAGGCTCTGGATGCTTCTGACCAGGCATCGAAATCCTCGAAGGAATCGAAGACGTCGGAGCCCAAGTCATCGGCTCCGAGCTCTTCGAGTAAAGTTAGATCACCGGTTCCACAGACTTCGGGGCCGAGTGTTCAACTGGTGTCGGTTCCTGAGCCTCGAGTCTTGGAACCGGTGATGGAGCTCCCTCCTTCGACTTTATTGAGATCGGCTCCGTCTTCGGTTCCTTCGACCCGTTCTTCTTCCAAACCCTCCGATGTCGATGTGGATCGTGTGGTGCAGAAGTTATTGGAGCATTCGGCCCTGTCCAAACTTATTTCAGTTTCCACCCAGTTGGTGTCGAAACTTGAAGGCCTCCCAGTGTCTCCATCCATTCCTCCTCCGAGACCTGTCCAGTCTTTGGAGCCGGAAGAGGTTGATCTTCTGATTGTGGAGCCCTCGGGTCCAGAACCGTCCTTTTCTCGGTCTGTTCCTCTCACCTCGACTCCGTCGGACCCGATACCGGAGTCTCGGAGCCGACGATCGGTCCTTGGTTCCGGGGCCGAGAGTCGAACCGACGCTTCGGTTCGACTCTTCCCCTCGGGCCTCGGCGCGGATCGATTCGGCTCCGTCCTCGGGTCGATGCCTTCGGTGCCTGTTTCGGGGATTCTTCCCATTTCTTCGGAACCGGAGATTCTTCGATTCGGGACCCGGGCGCTCGACCTAATGAGGAAGGTGTTGTCTACCCAGACAACCACATCAGTGGAAGCAACCTCTCCTCCCCATAAAGGGCCGTTATCCTCCTCTGCACCCACGGCCACATCCAAGCGTCGAGCACCAGTGTCTCAGCCACCCCTGGAGGTGCCCCTTTTCCTCGGAGGCTTCTTCGGATGCTCCCCACGAAGAAGTCCCTAGGAAAAGATTGTGTAAGAGGAGACACTTGGATTCTCCACAAGAATCCTTGACATCCGATACTGACTTAGATGAGTCAGAAGGGTCCCCTAAGTCACCTTCAGAAGATGTCTCTTTTCGGACATATTGGAGATCCTGAAACAGAGAGGTGACTGGCAGTCCCTTCCCCCTTCTGAGGATGAGTCAGTTTTGCTGAAGGCATTCGGTGCTCGCCCTTCTTCCTCCTGGGTCACTCCGCCTTGACGAATTAATGGAACTTATTGCTCAAGGGCGGAGGCTCCTGACACAGTGGAACCAGTCCCAAGGAAACCCAATAAGTATATAACTGCACCTCAGGACAAGACCTACTTAACAAAAGGAGTTCCAGTGGACGCTATGGTGGTGGCAGCGGCCACGAAAAGGAGATGTCGGAATCTTCCTCATCTGTCCATCCCCCTAATAAAGATTCTAGGACTATGGACAGGTACGGGAAGCGCATTTTTAGTTCAGCGGCTTTTTCCATGCGATCCCTGAACTATTTGACCCATTTTACACGACTACAGAGGGATCTAGTCAAAGAGTTGGGAGATACCCTCCAGGGTACTACAGATGCTGCTGTCTCAGAGAAAGTGACAGCGCAACTTAATACCCTTACATCCATTGTGAACTCGTCCATGAGGCTGATTTCTTACGCGGCGAAGGTTCGAGTAGGGCAGCAGCTTCAGCGATTGCTCTTCGCAGACAATCCTGGATGCGCTTCTGTTCATTTGCGGAAGCCTTCAAGTCTTCCTTTACTAACGCCCCATTTGACGGTGCCACTCTCTTTGGCCCCAAAGTAAAGGAGACCCTTACCCGGTGTGAACAGGAGGGAAAGACTCTGTCTGCTGTCGGAGTCCGTTTTCCACCCCAACCAGACCGTACCCCAAAGGGCAACGTGGTGGAAAATGTGGTTTGAAAACCCCAAGGATCTTTCCCAGGCACACACTGTGATGCCCCTTCTAGAGGCAGAGGAGGGGGCAGAGGTGGAAGACGCCGCCCTGGCGGCAGAGGGGGTCCGCAGCATCAAGGTGACAGGGATACACTCCCTGGTAAACCTTTCCAGCACTCCTGAGAGGAGGCCCGACTGTCCTGCTCTGGAGGCAGTCGGGGGTCGCTTAGCTTTATACCCTCAGGCCTGGCAAAATATAACTACAGACAAGTCGGTAAAAAGCGTGGTTACCAGAGGTTACAACATACCCTTTCTATCCCATCCCATTCCAAAGAAAAGACTCCCAGATGTACCGCCCCATCTGCGAGAGCCAGCAGCTATAGAAATTTCAAAGCTGCTAGAAAAGAGTCATCCAACCAGTCCCAGCGGACCAGCAAGGATTCGGGACTTACTCAAGGTTCTTTTTAGTTCCAAAGAAAACAGGGGACTGGAGGCCCATCCTGGACCTAAGCGACCTCAATACCTTCGTCAAGAAAGGAAAGTTCCGAATGGTCACGCTTCAATCGATCCTTCCATTCTTACAGAAGGACGACTGGATGTGCTCAATAGATCTGGAGGATGCGTACTACCACATCAAAATGGCCAGGGCATCCAGAGATCATTTGCACTTCCGGCTGGGGGCCAGTCACTTTCAATTTCGAGCCCTGCCCTTTGGTCTGACCTCAGCCCCCAGGGTCTTCACCAAATGCATGGCAGTGGTAGCGTCTCACTTGAGACGCCAAGGATTCCAGGTGTTTCCGTATCTGGACGACTGGCTCCTTTCTGCCACCACCCAGCGTCAACTACTACAGGCCAGAGACTATACTCTTCAACTGTGTGTTCACCTAGGAATTTCCGTAAACTTCGGAAAATCCTTACTTCAGCCATCACAGAGTATCTTGTTCATAGGAGCGGAATTAAACACACGTCAGTTAATTCTAAGACTTCCTCCAGAAAGGATACTTTCACTTCAGACTCACATACGTCTTCTTCTCTTGTCCAGGAAATCTCCAGCAAAACTGGTACTGAAGGTTTTGGGACTCATGTCAGCTTCTCATATTGCAATACCCTTGGGAAGGCTGCACATGAGAGTCCTACAATGGCTACTGTTTGCACAATGGTCGTTCCAACAACTACCTCTAACACATGACATTCTTATAACGAACACATGCAAAACACACCTAAACTGGTGGCTTCAAACGTGCAACCTTTCCAAGGGGAGACCATTTGTGCTACCCACGCCTACAGTTACGGTGACCACGGACGCTTCCCTGATAGGGTGGGGGGGGGCATCTTTCAGGGACAAGACAGTCCAAGGCGAATGGACCAATTTGGAGTACAATCTGCACATCAATGTTCTAGAGTTGAGGGCAGTGTTTCTAGCGTTGCAACACTTTGCTCCCCTTCTTCCTCTGGGAACTATTGCAGTTCAGACGGACAACATGTCGGTAGTCTGGTACATAAACAAGCAAGGGGGAACCAAGTCCTATCAGCTATGCAGAGAGGCCATGAGAATCTGGCAATGGGCGGAGTCCACGGGTCGCTTTCTAATAGCAACGCACATCCCGGGGTCATCCAACGTCATAGCCGACAGGCTGAGCAGAGCAATTCTGTTACCGCACGAGTGGTCCCTGAAACAGTCAGTGGCGAAAAGGATTTTTCAGCGTGGGGCCAGCCTTCCTGCGATCTGTTTGCGTCTCCAATGAACGCCAAATGCAGGAGCTACTTTGCCCTATTACCCCTCCAGGGAAGTCCCCAGGACGACTGATTCACGATTGGCCCCGGGACTCCTGTACGCATTTCCTCCATTTCCTGATATCAAAGTTTCTCCAGAAAGCCAGAAACCTACACAGGACAATAATCCTCATTGCCCCATTCTGGCCTCGTCAAATTTGGTTTCCCTTCCTGAAGACACACTGCATTCGGGGACCCTGGATTCTGGACCCAGAGCCAGATCTATTGACTCACTCGTCAGGGGCTCCCCATCCCGCGCTCTTGTCCCTCCATCTAGCAGCTTGGTTGCTCCAATTCCCAACTTAGCCAGGTCTGATCTTCTTTCACGCAGTTCAGAATATATTGGTGGCTTCTCATAAAGCTTCCACTACTAAAACATATTCTAGTAAATGGAAGCGATTTGTATTCTGGGCGAATACACAGCAAGTGGATCCTTTTATAGCTCCTTTGAATAAAATATTAGAGTTTTTAACGGACTTGTTCCATCAGGGTGCTTCTCCTGCCACACTAAGGGTTCAATTGGCTGCCATTTCTAATTTCCATGTGGAAGAATGTGGTGCTCCTGTTATGGCCCACAGACTTTGTAAAGCCTTTTTAAAAGGGGTTTTTCATATTAGACCACCAGTTAGATCTCCTACGTCACCTTGGAGTCTAAACTTATCTAAATTAATGTTGCCCCCCTTTGAACCAGCCTCCTCTTGCCCATTAAAATTTTTGTCCTGGAAGACTCTCTTTTTGGTAGCCATTACATCCGCTAGGCGAGTATCTGAACTTCAAGCTCTCTCCATCAAGCACCCTTATTTGATCTTTCACTCTGACAGAGTTTCTCTTCGAACTAATTCATCCTTCCTCCCTAAAGTTTTTTCTATTAACAATATTAATCAGTCCATTGAATTACCCACCTTCTTCAAGAATCACTCCAACAAAATGGAGTATATGTTGCACAAATTAGATGTTCACAGACAGCTAAGATTTTACTTGGATAGAACAAAAGATCACAGGAAAACTGATCAACTTTTTGTGGCCTTTGCTGATAACAGGAAAGGATTAGCGGTTACCAAAAGAACTCTTTCTAAGTGGTTAACGGATTGTATAATCTATGTCTATGATTCTTCAAATCAAACTCTTTTACACAAACCCAAAGGACATTCCACAAGGTCAGTGTCTACATCCCTGGCTAATGCAGCCCGCCTACCACTAGACGCTATTTGTGCGGCTGCTACTTGGTCTAAGCCACATACATTCATTTCTCATTATAAGGTAGACAAGGTTTCTAGGGACAGGGCAACCTTTGGTTCCACTGTGCTCAAGAACGTTCTTCCGTGAGTTCCTCAGGAACAAGGAGCTAGGGACGCTACCCATGTGTAAGAACAAACGGCGAGATTGAACACTATCACATATAGAAGTTATGTCCTTACCATAACGTTCCATGTGGAGTGTTCATCTCGCCTTTGTTCTTACATTCCCACCCTCCCACCCTTGGGAAGAACGTTCATTTTTGGTGCCTGGCCTGGGGCATTCTGCTTCTGCTTTGCAGATGTTGTGTACATAGTTGACGTGTATATATATGTGTATGTGTCTATGTATATATATATATATATATATATATATATATATATATATATATATATATATAGACTCTTAGTTCTGTGCATATGTGATGTAAGCATGAGTGTGCTCTCTCTAGAGACTGGTTTGCTTGCAAACTAGATCTGAGGTAAAGGCAGAGAGGGATTGTGGGTATTAGATTGTCTCGAGCTTCTTCTCGATGCAGAGCTTGCAAGCGGCCGACACGGAGCCGAGGATCGGCTCCGAACCCATGTGTAAGAACAAAGGCGAGATGAACACTCCACATGGAACGTTATGGTAAGGACATAACTTCTATTTTCCATCTGTGCAAACCATTACTAAATCTCTACAGTGCTAACTAAAAGGCTGCGTAGGAGGGATGGCAGTAATATGGTGATACTTAGACTGGAAGTGACCAGTGGGTATCCAACTTGACACTTGCCTTGTGCCCCCAAAATGCTAACACTGGTCCTGAATGGGTCATGTTTCTGAATACTGGATGCTGAAGGAAAACAGTTTTGTTAGAGTACATGACTTTGAGGAATGTTGTATTCCATTTTTAACTGTTGAGTGTATCTCTCTCTCTCTCTCTGTCTCTTGTCCTTACTAATATGGCAAATAAGCACTTAATCTTTTGATGCCTTTCTTGTCATACAAGGAACCAGCAGTTATGTTAGGAAGTGGCATTTTATCTTTTCTCATGTCTCACTGTTAATTATGTCACTGTTCATTTATTTATGTTGAAAGATCTATAGACTGAGTGATTGCAACATGACCACAACAAATGTGTTAACTCTGTGGAATTACTGTAAACGTTTTCTATGATTTCTGTGTATATGTATAAATATATATGTGTGTTAAATTTGTGCTCCCTAGCTCCAATTGGTTTTCGAAAAAAGGAAAAACAAGACAGAGAAAAAGAGGACCAGTGTGCAGATCGATTTTCAGGCCTCCAAGGTTAGTTTCACAACAGTTTCTTATTACTGTATTTGTAATACAAGATGTGTTTCTATAACTTATATTCTTCTTCTGCATAGAAGGTCCCTGTAGCAGTCTGTTGTAATATTTTGTTTTTGTACACTTTATCTGCCATCATTTGTAGTTAGCAATTTAAACAGACTTTCCTCAGTTACTGTAAGATCATCAATGTTCTCATGCCTGAATTCCTCCAAATGTTAAACTAATACATTTTACAATTTGTCTTTTGACAAATACAGGTTATCTAATTTGGCTAATGATAAATCTATTTGTATGATGAAGCCTGTTATAGATGGTGGGTATGTTATTATGGTTGCTGTTTTGTATAGTTCTAAAATGTTCAGCTTGTTCAGTGATACTGATTTTTATAGTATTGTTTCAAAGAATGAAATGATACTTGCATACCGTTAGATTGAAGATATCTGAGAAATTTTTTTTTTTTTAAGACTGCCATCTCTGATTACATCTTTCATTTATGGAACACCTAAAATCCATAAGGATCAAGTTGATCCACCTTTGAGACCTTTAGTCTTTGCTGCTACTAACAAAACTGAACCTTTGGTTGTATGCGTAGAGTGGGCCTTAGATTGTATTTTGAATCAATTTCCTCAGGTTTTGAAGGATTTATGGCATTTGGTGGACATTTTACATTCATCTATTTGTGATGATAACCACTTTGGGGACAGCAGATGTAATTCAGGTTACCTACATACAGTGGGTGCAGGGGTTTGTTACTAGAAATTGTTGTCAGGGGAGGTTATAGACCTCTCCTGTGATTTGATGAATACAGTTTATAAATTTAATTATTCATGTTTGAAAGTGAATATTTTAGACAGATATTGGGGATGGCTATGAGAGTAATAGCTGCCACCATTTTTGCTAATCAAGAGTTATACAGATGGAAAAAGATTCAATATTCACCAGTGTTTTTTTAAGCGTGTGCAAGTGTGCATATATTTTTGATGATATATTGTTGGTATGAAATGGGGGCCATTGAGCTTCTTCATTCTTTTCTCTCTTTTCAGAATTCACAGCTAACTTTGTAAAGATTTCGTACATTTTTTTCCAGGGTTAGCATTGATATTTTAGACATCTATTTGGCTAACAATTTCACCACTGGGGAAAATATCACCACTGGTAATTTTTGTTCAGATTTTTTTTTAGGAAATCTCCTTTTGCTAATTCTTACTTGCATTTCAGTAGTAGTCATCCTAGCTGGATGAAGATAAATATCGTTAAGGAGCAGTTAGTTTGACTTTCTAGGTTGGTATCAGATGATGCTATGTTTACATCAGAGAGCCTATGATTAAAAATATGTTTTGGTACAACATTATCCCTTAGATCTTTTAGATGAGTTATTTGGAGAGGTGCAAAGTAAGAGGTTTGATATGTTTTCTTAAAATGGAGCAAATCTGTTTGTTCTAATAACATAACTCAGTTGACCACTGTTAATCATTTTTACAGTTTGCCATTTTCAGTTGATTGTAGAGGTATACAGATGATTGTCTGTAAACACTGGAAATCGTTCTAGTTTTTTTTGACATTTTCGCTGATAAGTTGGGATATGTTCCAAAGTTTAGTTTTAAAATCAAGAAGTTCCTGGAGAGGACTGCTCTTTGTAATACAGTAGGTGCTAATACATGCTCAGGCATCTGTAAATGTGGAGCTTGTGAACACTGTAAATTATAAATGTAGGTAAATTTATCTATATTTTTTCTGGTAATAAAATTCTACATAGTAAGGTACAGTTTGTAATTCAAATGAGGTAGTATACATTGCGGTTTGCCTGTGTTTTATAATGGTAAAACTAAGAAAATTGTGTGAGGGTTTGTATTTATTAACATCTTTATGCCATCAGAAAATTTGACAATAATAATGCTTTTCTTATACTTTCTAGGCTTTGTAGTAACTTCAGTACATTTTTATTTTTTGTTTTAGAAGAAAGGTGGACTGGGGAAAATTTAATTGCTTTCCAGGGAATTAAATATTGGTAGCTAATACTGGATGCGGATAACCTTCCAGAGTTAAATGAATCGGGTTCTAAAGTTATTGCACTTGTCAAGGCATTGTAAACTTAATTGGTTGAATTTCGTTGGTTGATCTGTTGTACATGTGATTTTATGGTTTAGTACTTATGCATTATTTGTGGCTTACTTCTTCATTCAGATGAGATCCTTCAGGTTTTATGTAGCGGAATGTGCTCACTTGATTAAACTGTTTGGATCCATTTGCTGCTGACTTTTTTGTTTTCTTAGTTTTTGTTCTGGGTGAAGCTTTTTCACCTGTGCTATAATTGTACAAGGCTTCCATAATAAGTTGTCTTTGTTAGTAGCTTTCTTTAATTCTTTGTTGCTTCAGGTGCTTCACATCTCACTTTGATTTTGAAGTAATTTTCTCGGAGTAGTGCCTCACTAATGTTTATTGTTTTTATTTAGGGACTTTCAAAGTTAAAACACGACTAAAGTTTATTTATTTATTTATTGTGGTAGGCCTGTAAAAACTATTTTTAAAACAAGTACTTGTGCTTTGAAGAAGAGTCAATGAAGGAAGCTCTAAAAAACGTAAGGAAATGAAGGTCCACCTGTTTTGTTTTTCTCTTCCTTTTTGTTTCAAAATGATAGTCCTTCCTAGTTATCTTTTGCGCATATGATGGGGAGTGAATGGGCATATTGGCTGGGAGAGGACTGATGATTATCAGACATCAGGGACAAAAAAGAAAAGTCATCTTTCAAAGGGTGTATTTGTTATTTTCTTTATTCTTGGGAAGTGCTAATAAGAAACTATTCTGAGAAAGAACTCCTGTTTTTTTAGCAGCAGAAAGAGTCAGGAGAGTGGTAGTCCAGTGAAGAGCTGTTTCAAAAAATAAGAGAAGACAAAGCACAGAAAAAACAAGATATTTTTTGCTGTAGCAGTGCAGCTGAAAGAAAGACTGTATTAATTTTATGAAAGCACAAATAAGCTACTGGTTTGGTGTTCCACAGCAGTATTTGTTAATTGAAAGGGATTGAGTGTATGCCCCAAACTTGGCCATGAGAAAGCAGCCAAGACTTGTATTAGCAAATGCAGTTATAGCAGCAGAAAGAGTTGATCCTGACAAGACTGTGGCAGAAGGGCAAAGTGTTAAATACTGGAGACAGAGTGCAAAAAAAACATTATTCACTGTACACCAGACAGAAGAGAAGCATCTTTATTCCAGCAGTCAGTGAATGTTGAGAGGAAGTTGTGAGATTCAAGCTGTTGTATTCAGATGTCTTCAGAATATTTTCTTCTGGAGGATCGAAGACATTCTTTGATGCAGAACAGGCTAATGAGGAAATACAAAAGTCTGTCCAATAAAGAGTGAGACAGAAAGCAGAAGAGGGTTCTGCTTTTTATTCTCCTGACAGTAAAGCTGATATAAATACCTGTAAAGCTTGGATTTGCAAAAAAGTAGTGCTAACAGACCAGACTGTTATTGACTTTCACACTTGTGGGTAGATTATAAAGCATATACCCTAGTTTGTCATTAATGTTTAGACGTACACTGAAAGGTAGAAAAAAGTAACTGAAAGTAAAACAATTTTTGTTCTTATTAGTATTTGTCTAAAACATGTCATGATATAAATTGCACGATCTGATGTCCTATTCATTCTTCACAAATGGGTTTAGGATCTGATCATTGGATCTGACTTGGCTGCATGTACAAGACTTGGGATCTGAATCTCTCTACCTGTATCTCTCCTCCCTCTACCCATAATGCTCTGTCCCATCCCCAACTCCTTAGATCTCATTTGTCACCATCATGTCAAGACGCATATCCAATCTCAAGTTGTGAGAGTGATTTTTTGCCTTTACTCTTATTGTTAACTTTGGATTACTCTTGTCAGTTTTTGACAGTTTCTGTCATAGTTATTGCTTTATGTCTCTCCTCCTCATTTGAATTCTCGAAGTTTGCTGGTTTAGGGTGTGCACTTTCTCTTTACCTTTCTTCTGTTAGGGCCTTTTGGCATGTCTTAAATTTCTATTTGTTATTAGTATTAAAAAGAGAAAAAAAAAGCGTCTCAGAGTATTTAGACTGTTTAACTTATTTAAAGTGTTTAGGGTTTAAAGTGATTTGCTGTACTTCAGGTAGAATGTGTAGCTATTACACTCGTGATTTTTACAGCCTGTTGTTTTTTTGGTACAGTCCCTATTTGGTGTTGTGGCCATGTCTGAGAAACGCTCTGGTTTTAAGGGATGCACTTCTTGTGGGCATAAGATCCCCAATTCTGGTACCAACAAGAAGTGCATCTACTGTCTGGCGCCTGAGCATCTGAGGTCAGCCTGTGACATATGTACCTCTTTTAGCCCAAGAGCCGTCTCAGATCACCAAAATAAATTGATACTTAAGGGCTTACTCCCAGTCTCCATCTTCTTCACCTGGGGCTCAAACCCCCTCTTGATCACATCATGGCTCCACAAAATCCAAAAAGCGAGCACTACAGAAGTCACTGAGGGCTTTATTGGAGCCTCTCAAGCACTTGTAAAGACTTCGGATCTGACCTGCTTGGATCTGAAGATGGTGCCACCTCCTTTGGATCCACAGCCCTCTTTGGATCCAACAGGAGTGATAACCATCAATAGCTCTCCCGTTCCACCCACCTCCTGCTCGTATCCCAGACCTTTTGGATCCGACAGCTAGGAGTCCATCACCAGAATGTGTGTTTAAGCCTGTTTCTCCATCTTTGCCCCTGAAGTTGTTTGAAACCCTTAGGAAGCATTCTGGGCCCGCATCTGTGGCATCATCCAGGAGCTTGACTGAGACAGTTATGGACAGAATGATGCGGAAATTTCTCAGGGCTTAGATCCAGATGGGGTTCCTGACAACTCCGTCCCGTCAGATCCATAAGTGCACCTGACCAACCCATACTGTCTCCTTCTCCGATCATTGCTGTGGTCTTGGAGGCTTACAATCCAGGATCCCCTAGAGGGTTGGTGTCTGGTCTGAGGAAGCTCCCTTCTTCGACTCAACTGGTTTCCTTGACCAGCTCTGCTCCGATGTATTTGGTTCATGGTGGGTCTCTGATCTGAGAGGTCGTTGCCATGTGCGGGGGTTGGGTTTGGCTCTTACTTTGTCAGATCCATCCCTTCCTTTTGGTGCCTTAGCTCTTGAGAGCTTGGGTCCACTTCTTTCTGGAGGGCTTTGATCCGGGTTTGGCCCCAAACACTCATCCTTTGCTGCCTCAACTCTAAGGAAGTGGGAGAAGAGTTTGTCAACCTTCCAGGTAGTAAAAAGAGCCTTCTCTCTGCATAGAGAGCCACCCTGTCATATCTCTGGTCCTACTCCTTGCCCCTCATTGAGTCCAAGTTCTGAGCCCATCATTTCTGCTCCACAGGGTCAGCCAGCTCCGAGAAGTCTCCACACTCATTCCCTAGTGAGATTCCCTCCTTTTTCCAACACCTCCCCCGAGCACCACATAGAAGAGGTGCCATAGAAGAAAACATGCAAGAGGAGGCACATAGACTCCCCTATGGAGCATCTCATGGAAGACATCAACTTTGAGGGAGAAGGATCACCTCAATCACCACCTGATGACATCTTCTTGGAGACATCCTAGAAATCCTCGAACAGAAGAATGGCTGGCTTCTCAAGCTCTTTCTGAGGAGTCTGTGTTCTTGGAGTCTTTTGGGGTTAGTCCATTTCTGTATTGGGTGACCCCTCCGGCAGCTGAACTTACTGTTCTAGTTTCCCACAAGACTTGGAAGGAACCGGGCACTGTCAAGCCCATCCCCAAATGCCCGGATAAATGTTTAGCTCCTCCATCAGACAAACCCCACTGGATTAAGGGAGTCCCCTTTGATGCCATAGTTGTGGCGGCAGCCACTAAGAAGGAGCTAGCAAAGCAGAGCTCCTCTGTCCATCCACTGAACAGGGAGTCCATAGCAATGGACAGAATTTAGAAAGTGCATCTACACCTCAGCCATGTTCACACTGAGGTCATTAAATTACCTGGAACATTTTACTTTCTTACAGAGAGATTTGATTGAGAAGCTTTCAGACTCTCTCACCGAATCCGTATCTGTGGAGGATCTCAAGAAGGTTTCTCCTCAGTTGGCTACTCTCTTGTCTGTTGCCAATTCGTCAATGAGGCTGATCTCCCACACAGAGGAGGGTGCCTCATGAGCAGCTGGTTCAGGCATTGGCATTAGGAGACATGCCAGGATGAGGCATTGCAACTTTGCAGAACCCTTCAAGGTGACTTTTGTTAATGCTTCCTCTGATGGCTCTTCCTTGTTCGGGCCATCAGTGAAGGATATGCTTACCTGCAGTGAGCAGGAAGAAAAACCCCCATCTGCCATTGGAATGATTTTCCGACCCCTCAATGCTGTTTTTCCTGAAATCAGTGGGGTGGTAAGAAAATGTGCTTCTGGAAATGGGACCTTTTCAGGACTTCTAAACGGATAGGAGCTTTTAATAGCAGACGTCACCCCAGAGGCAGAGGTGATCTACAGAACCAGGGTTTCAGAGACTTCTCCTTTGATAGGCCCTATCAGTGCTCCTGAAGTACTGCCCGACATTTATCTATGGAGGCAGTCAAGGGTTGTGTTTCCCTGCACCTGGACACCTGGACATATCTTGCAAACTATGCATGGGTGCTAAGCATGATATCCAGAGGTTACTGCATTCCCTTTTCCCTTCCACCTCCTGTCACAAGGAAGAAACTCCCAGATGTTTCACCCAGTCAGAAGAAATATGCAGATCGAGGTTCAAAAGCTGCTACAAAAAAGTCATCCAAGAAGTCCCATCCGAGCAAATTGGATTTGGAATTTACTCTGCTTCTTTTTAGTGCCAAGGAAAACAAAGGACCTGAGGCCAGTTCTGGATCTAAGCCATCTGAGTCAATATTTAAAGAAGTCAAAGTTCTGACTGGTTACACTTTATTCCATCCTACCTCTGCTGTGCAAGGACTATTGGATGTGCTCTTTAGATCTCCAAGATGCATACTATCATTTCAAAATAGACAGGTGCTCTAGGAAACACCTTAGTCTATCAGCCCTAGGGCCTATATAAGCCTAGCCATAACAATTCCCTGGCTATTTCTTCCCACAATATTTACTTCCCTGGACCTCTGTCTAGCAGGGTGACTGACGTGATCCCCGGGGTGAATTTCCTATCTCCCATCCAATCGTAAAGGTTCCTTTTGAAGAGGGCCAAAGAGGTGCTCTGCTTGACATGTATGGGCAGTCTATTCTAAAGTCTGGGGAGTCTCTGGGTCAGGAACTTATCCCTCCAGCATGTTTTGTTCATTGTGATGACAAGTTTTAGATTCCTGGAGCGTGTGGCTCTGAGAGATTGGGATTTCTTTAAGTTTAGCATGTCCAACAGCTCTGGGTTTGACATGGCCCTGTATGTTAAGCAGTGATCGCCTCTGAGTAGACTGTATACGACAGAGTATAGCTAGAGTTTTTTTAGTCAGTCAGCATAGGGCATTTGTTTTAGGTCTGTGATTCTTTTAGTGAGGTATTTCTGCGGCCTTTCCAGTTGTTGCAGATGTCTTGAGAGGTACATACCAAACGGAGCATTGTATTCTGTAATGAGTCTGAGGAATGAGTACAGTGGGACATTGATCTCCTTTTTTCCTGGATGAAAAATCCTTAGTGATGAGGTGTGCCACATAGAAGGATTTTCCTGACTGTTGTGGTGATGTGGTTATCGAAGGTGAGACCACTGTCCACCTGTGTCCCTAAGTCTCTTATCACACTTTCAGTGTTTAGTGTACTGCCACCTATGTGGTAATTCACGGGTGCATGTTTTTTCCCAAAGGGGATAACTATACATTTCTTGGCATTGAGCTTGACCCCATGGCTCTGGCACCAAGCATCTGTTTCTCTAAGGGCCTTTTGTTAAATATCCACATAATTTGGGATTCAATAATGGTTCCCAGTTTGCAGTCATCTGTGAACTTTGTAAGCCAGATTCCCTTAGTGTTGGCCTATACTTCAGAGAAGAAGATGCCAAACAAGAGCGGTCCCAGGACTGAACCCTGAGGTACTCCACTTGTCACTTGTCTGGAGCTGGATTTGGAGTCTGCTACTTTTACAGTGTGGGTTCTGTCAGTAAGTCAGTTGTCAACCCATTGAGTGACATAGGGATTAATACCCAGCATGAGTGCATGCGTTATGTGGGAGATCCTGGCACCTGACAGGCAGCTGACTGTAATTTTCTCCTTGTTCAGCCTGGTGAGTGGGACATCAGTGTGCCTGACTATAGAGTTACCTATGACTAAAGTGTTGGGTACGTTGTCTTGCCTTAGGGGCTGTTGTTGGGTGGCACACTGGTGTTGTGAGCTATGTGACACTTTGGTTGTGATTGGTGTTTACATTTCAGCTTCGGTGGTCCTTGTTGCTTGGGCAGGTTACTGTTAAGGGCCTCCACATATGAGGGTATAGTGTTGCTATGTGAGGGTGTTGGTGGTGTGGGTTTAGAAGGGCTATGTGTTGCTTGAGGGATAGTGCAGGTGTTAACCTTCTCCTCTCGACTGTCTAGCACAATCTTGGGTGGCGAGAGCTTTGCTTCCAGTTTGGCTATGTAAGTGCATCTCTCGCAGGTTGTAGTGTTGGGTGGTAGGAGGAGAGGGTTGTCTGTGTACATGAGGCAATTGCTGCATTGTCCCACTATGCCCAGATTCACCAGGTGGACAGGAGAAATCGCTGGAAGCTGACCCTTGGACATGCCTGGTTTGGTGTTTTTTTTTTTTTGTAAAGTACAAGAGCTGTTTTCCCTTACCTTAGCAAGGTACTTTGTAGTTATAGGCTGTTTAGTGCCTACGATTAATTTCTCGTTATTAACAAGGAGAGTTGAGTGCTTGTATCAGTTTAAGGCTTCCTAGTGCTTTCCAGCAGGTCTTAGAGCAAGTGCTAGTCACAGGGATGCTTAAAGGTAAGATGAAAAAAAAATGGTTTATTCTAAACACTGCAATGTGCACTATAGGAGTTAGATACGAAAGTAGTTAACTTAAGTTTTACCGGTCTAAAAAGTTAAGTTTAAGTGGAGAGTCACTATTTTTAAAACCGCAAGATAGATTGAAAGGGGGTGGTCACTTTTGTATTCTAGTACTGTAGAATACAGTAGGATGGCCAATAATTTTAAATAGTTGAAGGGGAGTGATTTCACAAAATTATAATTTTGCGCTTACTCACACAAGCCAGTAAAAGCAGAGAGGAAATGAGATATATGGTCAAATTAACATAAGGGGCAGGCAACTAGAAAGACAGTGGTGTTTAAGAACACAACAGTAACCGGGTGGCAGGGTGGGGACAAAATTTCTGCCTGACTCATAAGAGACAAAGCTGTGGTGTCTTTTCAAGTTTTAATATGCAGTTGAAAGCAGAATACAAATAAAACACAAGGTAAAGAAAACAAATCACAGTATTCAAAATAAAAAAGGCAATAAAGTAATACAAAATACAACAAATAAAAAGCAAACTAACCTTTCCCTCACAGCAAAGTGTTTCAGAGTATGGGTGAGCCTTTCCAGTAAAGCTCCGAAATGTTTTATTTTACCCCATAAATAGAAGGTTTAGTTCCAAGCTCCAACCCCTCAGTTCACAGATGATTAACCTTAACTGACCTGTTTTATCTTATGTGTGAGTCCTTAATTGATCTGTTGTGATTTATGCCTGACTCACAAGAGACAGACCTGTGGTCTCTACCCATGTTTTAATATGCAGTTAAAAGCAGAATACAAGGAAAACACAAGGTAAAGAAAACAAATCACAGTATTCAAAATAGAAAAAGACAATAAAGTAATACAAAATACAACAAATAAAAAGCAAACTAACCTTCCCCTCACGGCAAAGTGTAGCAGAGTCTAGGTGAGCCTTTCTAGTAAAGCCAAAACTGCGCTTTCGGCTAGGAGCCAATCACTACTAGTTCAGAGCACTGCCCTTTGGTCTGACAACAGCCCCCAGGGTGTTCACCAAATGTATGGTAGTTGTGGCAGCTCACTTGAGACTCAGAGGATTCCAGCTGTTTCCCTATCTGGACGATTGGCTCCTCACTTTCCAAACCGGACATACACTTCTACAAGCCAGGGACTTCTTGCTTCAGATCTCCAACTCCCTAGACAGTACGATAAACCTTGTCAAGTCAAAGCTGATTCCTGTTGCAGACTCTGGAACTTACAGTAACTCAACTGGATACTATGGCTTAAGTTGTGTCACTCCCTCTTCATTGCATCATATCTTTGAGAAATCAGGTGTGGGACTTACTGTCTCTTCCAAACCCTCCAGCAAAACTAGTGTTACAAGTTTTATGGTCAATGTCAGCTGCCATTCTTCTAGATCATCTAGCAATGTTCTTTATGCAAATCCTTCAGTGGACACTGGCGGTCCAGTGGTCCATTCTTTGCCAGTCTCTATCTTTTCCCATAAAACTCGCTCCAATTTCCATACATCATGTTCACTTGTGGATCCAGTCAGACAACCTCTTTCTGGGCAGACCCTTCTCCCTCCCTCCCTCCCCAATAGCCGCAGTAACCATGGGCACTTCGCAACTGGGGTTGGGGGGGTTCATGGGAAAGATGGTCCAAGGCATGTGGTCCCCTTTGGAGACCAAGTTGCATATCACTATTTTAGAGATGAAAGCAGTCATCCTATTGTTGCAAGTCTTTCAGGACAGTCTCCATCTATAGACTATTGCAGTCCATAAGGACAACATGTTAGTAGTCTGGTACATCAACAAACAAGGAGGAACCCGTTCCTATCCATTGTGTAGAGAGGTCATGAGGTTCTGGTAATCTGCGATCTCGTCAGAAAGCTTTCTTATTGCAGCACACATACCAGGGAAAACCAATACACTGGCAGACAGACTCAGCAAGTCCATTCTGATTCCTCACAAGACAGTCAGACAGTAGTGTATATGATCTTCAGCCACTGGGGCCAGCCTTGCTGTGACCTGTTTGCGTCTCACCGCAACAACAAGTGCAGGAGGTAAATCGCTCTGATTCCCCATTCGGGGAGTCACAGAGGGATGCTGCGATTCATTATTGGCCCCCGGTTCTCCTCTGTGCCTATCCCCCCTTCCTGTCATTCCAAAGTTCCTACAGAAGGCAAGAAGGCTGAAGAGCTCAGTCATCCACATTGCTCCCTTCTGGCCTCAACAGGTGTGGTTCCCCTTCCTCTGGCCTCACTTGAAATATCCTCCATGGATACTGGAGCCCACTCAGGATCTCTTCTCACCCGTCAGAAATTCAACATCCCAGTCTCCATGCCCTCAAACTGACTGCATGGCTTCTCCACTTCCAGTGATGTAAGATGGTCCAGGCTCACTTCCTGAGTTTGTCATATTGTCTTGGCCTTCCAGAAAGCCCTCCACCATGAAAGTCTACAGAAGCAAATCTAAAAGATTTTTTTATGGGCTTCCAAGAAGAATATTGATCCTTTTTCAGCACCTACTTCGGCCATTCTTCTTTTTCTCACTATTGTTTTTAAGAAAGGGGCTATTTTTTCTACTATTAAACTTCATTTAGAAGCCATATCCAGCTTCCATGCTGGTGGTAAATCATTTTCTCTGACATCTTGCTTTTGTGAAGGGAATTTTCCTTTTTAGACACCTAATAAAGGATCCTTCTCCTCCTTGGAATCTAATAGTGGTCCTACAAGGATTAACCCAAAGATCTTTTGAACCAGTGGACAAACGTGACATGAAGTTTCTTTCTTGGAAAACGGTCTTTCTAGTAGTTATCCCTTCAGCAAAACAGATTTCTGAGCTTCAGGCCTCATCTGCCAGGGCTCCTTACATTATTTTCCATAAGGATAGGGTATCTGTATGAAACAGCCCTTCCTTTTTGCCTGATGTGATCATGGAGAATAACATTAACCAATCCATACAACTACCAGTTTTCTTTCCAAACTTTACTAATAAGGATGAATATATGCTACACCTTCTTGATGTTGGGCAGTTACGTTTTTTAATCTTCACAGAACAAAACACTACAGAAAGTCTGATCAGCTATTTGTACCCTTTTGCCCTAACTGTTTGGGCCAGGCAGTATCCAAAGTTACTCTGGCCAAGTGGATTACAGATTGTATCTTGCTGATTTATCCTCCGAAAGGTTTAGAGTTGCCTCATCTTGCTAGAGTGCACTCCACTAGATATATGGCTACTTCCTCTGCCTTCTCCTGAAGAATTTCCATTGACAATAGCTGCGCCACCTCCACTTAGTCAAAGACTAGTACATTTGTTAGACATTTCAAAGTAGACATTATTTCCAAAAGCAGAGCTTCCTTTGGTTCGACAGTGCTCCAGCATGTCCTTCGTTGAGGGCCTCCCGAGAGTTACGTAGCTGGGGATTCTGACCCATTGGTGAGGAAGAATGAAAAGGACATCATCAGATTTAGAAGTTTCTACCTACCATAACTTGGCATCTGTGTTGTCCATTTTCATTCTTCCTCACCTTCCCTCCCAACCATCCCCTTGCCTTGTCTGTCCTAGAAGGATCTTTGGATGATTTTGGAACCATCACATTCCTGGTTTGAAATTCAGTAATTTTTTTGTATTTCTTGTCTTTATAATACAGTAGGAGCTAAGGTAACAAATTCGATCTGAGCAGTTGGGGATGGGACAGAGCATTATGAGTAGAGGGAGGAGCCCAAAATTCAGATCCTAAGTCTTGTAAATGTGTCCAAGTTTGATCTGAGGACCGGATTCTAGACCTATTCATGAGGAAGAATGAAAATGGACAACACAGATGTCAAGTTATGGTAAGTACATACCTTCTAATTATATTGTAGTAAAGCAGTTTTGTGTAGTCATTGGTATTTTGCATCTGGAGCCTTTCTCCCCGGGCCTCCGCTGAAAATTGGCTTCGTTCCAAGTCTGACTTTCCCGGTTAACAAATGTTAAATAAAAATAAATAAATAAAATAAAAATAAAATTTTAAATGTGGGAGTCTCTTTTCAGTGACTGTTGAATATGCTAAGAGTATTAAATTAAACAAATACGTTTTAGTTGTAAGAAATGTAGGCTTTACAGTATAACACAAGAAGAAAGATAAGATTAATGTTAGTATGTTGTAATCTTGGGATGCTGGGATGGGGGTCAGGTGTAAAAGGGCACTGACTGAATTATATGTAGAATTAAGATATTTTCTCCTATTTTTACAAGGGATAAATGGGTTAAGCTATAAACAAGTGTTTTTGTAAGAATGTAGGCTTTAAAATAAGACAAAATTATGAGAGCCATGAAAAATGTTAAGTTTCTTAAATCTGCAAAGATATTAGCTTGTTTGTTTTTCCATTAGCAAATGTTCAGTGGGAGTCGAGAAGTCTGCATCTGAAAGCAGCTGTACATTCTGTTCTGAGAGAAATTTACAAAGATTCACTGCTGAGTACATTTTCATGGAGACTATCTGTGGTTGAAGCAGTTAATCTTGAGTGTTCTCAGCATTCTTTGCTGAGGGAAATGCAAATTTTAGTGGTATAATGGCAAGTAGCTCAGTGAAAAATATTTTGAAATTATGGGAAGTAAGAATAAAGGTAATGAAAGTGCTAATTACCTTGCTCTGCCTGTTGCCTGGTTCTTTCAAGGAAGAGTTATCCTGTGTTATATGTGGACAATTCTATGTGACTTCAGACTATTTTGAAAACAGAAGTGAGTAAGAGATAGCAGTCCCCCAGCAGTCCTAATTATTTAATGCATTTACTAGAACAGTGCACAGTTTACTTTTATTAAATGGTAGCTAGAACATTTATTTTTCTTATGACTAAACATGAGTCTTCTCTGGAAGCTTACAAGCTGTTTTTCACATCTGGGAGAGGAACAGAGTTAAGAAAAGAACAGACATCAATAGTAAGTGGGGGCACACACTGTATCCTGTGCTTTAGCATGGGTAACCTTAATTTTTAGGATAGGTAATGCCTGTGAGTGCAATAGTTGATTTAGGGCATTTGTTCCAATCTGGAGGGGTACATTTCATTCTTTTGAAGATGTACACAGTTTTGTATGTTTGTTCTAAGTTAATAGGGAGTATTTTGAAAATATATTTAGTTTTTTGAGTTTTCATTAAAACAAAAAGTCTTAAAGTGTGACTTAGATTGAAATGGAGATGTCAGGAACCAACTGTATAAAAGATCAGCTTGCCAAATGTGCATGTAGCACAAAACTGTAGTAGGTGGTAACAGTAGCTTTTTATCTTAATGGCTGTGCTATCTATATTATCTTGGAATGTAAATGGCCATACAGGCATAGACAAAAAAGAAAAAGTATTGAATTATTTTAAAAATTTCAGAGCTTAAATAGTAATGCTGTAGGAGACATATTTGAAAAGAAAGGGGCTGCTGTCAAGGGAAGAGGATTATGCTGACATATATTTATATTCCAACAAAAACTGCTATTATGAAGCTTAAGAAAAGTTTGGGTAAAATAATTAGCCTTCAGTGTGGAATGTTATTTATGGGTACAGACTGGAACTAGATTTGCAACAGTATGGATGTATCTGGGGGACTTAGAAGGAAAAATATAACAAATTAGCATCAATTGTAAAATTATGAAGAGATTGGTAAGAAATATATGGATTCAATAGTAGGAACTCAGACAGAATTTACATATTATTCCCCAAGGTACAATAAGTGGGCTAGACTAGACAGATATTATATTTCACAGAAACATTTGCATTTAATTGAAAGCTTGTAGATTTATAAAGGAAGATATGAAGAGATTTGGTGGTGTGGAAGATGTGAATTCAGTAGTAGGAACTCAGACAGAATTTACATATTATTCTCCAAAGTACAATAACTGGGCTAGACTAGACAGATTATATTTCACAGGAACATTTTCATGTAATTGCTTTGACACATTCAATAACTATTTCAGATCATGCACCAGTAAAAACTAAAACATACAAGGTAATGAAGTAAAATGAGACATTCATACTTTCCTACCTACCTGTTAAAAAAGGAATTGGTACTGGAAATTATTCAAGTGTTATTAGAGAAGAAATATCCTCAGAAGTTACTGCTAGTGAGTCGGTGGTATAAAATGAAAACGGAGTTTAAAAACCGGGTACAATTAAGAGAAAGAGATGTGGTTAGGAAATGAGAGTTACTTAGAGGCTCTGAGAAAGGATGAAGTATTGCAGCATAAGGGAATCTCACAGAACAAGAGGAGGTACATATGTAGAGTGTTACAAAATAAGGGAATATGTGGATAATATGCATGAATTTAGAAAGAATATTATTAAACAAATGTTTTTTTTTTCATAACTCCAGAGCACAGTTTTTTCAGCACAAATACTTAGGCAGCAGAAAGTAGAAAGGGATGTTGGCAAACCTAGGGAGCTTATAACAGGAAAGTAAACAGTGATCCTGTAGATCTTTTAGGGATATTACAGACAAATACATGGAAATATTAAACACCTCTGAGTGCTTTCACTTCAGGATATCTCCTAAAAAGGAACCCAGTTCTGCTACCTCGGGTGCTCCCTCTCTGTATTGCTTAGACTAGGGCTACTTCCCAGCTAAACCTTAGAGGACTCCCTGGCATCTGCCTGCAGCCTAAACACTGCGGAGTGCTTTGACTTCAAGGTATCTCCTAAAAAGGAACCCAGTGTATGTTGTATATATTTGTTACCTTGCCATACCTGTTACTTATACCTCCTGCATGTGCGACGGCAGCCAGCTCGATAACTTATCCCTTCCACCTTCTCTCCTAGGCTGATTGCTTTAGCTTAATAAGACCCGACCTTCCTTCTGTTGCTCCCTCTTTTACCACTAGGTGGCTTTGTCCTCCCAGTAAATCTAAACATGTATCCACTTTCAATACTCTGTCCCACTTGTATTGTGGCTTACTTTCACCCCTATATCTTTTCTAACCCCCAGAACATGCTCATTTCCTTGTGAGCAAGTTGCTACTTATTGCGTGTATATATATTCTCACCTAGTACATTACTGTAGCTCCACTTTTTTGATTGTTTATCACAGATTTCACTATGACCGGGCTCATGCCGCTCCCCTACCCTACCCCCAAATCTCACCCACCCCCAGTACTCATGATCTTATACTAGGATAGCCATACCTCCTTCCACCAATTAGCTCACTCTATCTCATTACAGACTTATCACTTCAGCCCATATTCATTTACAGTTTTTCTCCTCTATCTCCCCTTCAACTACTATTTTCAATTCCCTTTTCTTATACCTCCATTCTTCTTGCTTCAATTAACATTTTTCCCCTTACTATGTCTAAATCTGACATTCCAAAGCATTTTAACCTATTTTCTTCTTTATAATCCTTAACACTCTCCTTGTATCATATACCCTCACTTACTATGAGCATCTAAGCTTTACTGAATCTCTGCATGCTTTAAAGCAAACAACTCCACAATCGGCTCCAGCTTTACAAACCTACAGTAACTTAACATCCTCATCTCCCTATTTTCTTCCTTTATTCCATAGATTAACCCATAGTAAGTATCTCCAAACCAGAAAATCTTAGCTAATCTTCTCCAGACTCTTAAAATTCTTACGTAGTCCTCAACAGTTCCTACTTCTACATGGTGACATTCATCCAAACCCAGGCCCAAATAACTACCTCACTAACACCCATCCAATCCATCAAGCTAACTCTGTCACTCCATCTAGTCCACCCAGCTGTCTTCTCATAGCTCACCTTAATATTCACAGCTTAAATAATAAAATTACCCAACTCCATGCCCTGATAGATATGTATTCCTTTGATACCCTATGTTTAACAGAAATCTGGCTCAAGCCAGGAACTAAGGACATTGACGATATCCTTCCTGGTTACAACATCCTCAGACTCGATCGTCTGAACACAAAGGGTGCTGGAGTTGCAATACTCTACAAATCTGAATTACAGGTTACCCCAATAGATACTCAACCTCCCTCTCCAAGCAGTGCCGAAATCTTAATCTCTAAGCTCCAGGTTAATACTAATAAATCCATATACATAATTTGCTCTTGTATCCCACCAGGCAACAACATTAATACTCTTGAAAATACCCTTAGCTGGCTCTCTTTATCCTTACCACAAGAAACCATACTCTTAGGTGATTTTAATATCGATTGGACTTGCTGTATTTCTCCCAAACAAACTTTTCACATAAACCTTTATGGCTTCCATCAAACCATTATCTCCCCTACTATAATTCATAAACCTAGCAACAAACAAAGCACCCTAGATTGGATATTGGTCTATAGTAATCCCCTGGCATATAAAACAGGTGTACTCCCTGATGGTATTAGCGACCACGTACTTATATTACTAGACAAAAGACTTCTAGTACCAGCCAAATTATTTTCAGAACTACCCGGAATAAGAAAGATCTAAACCTAGGCAGCTACCAGAGTTCAAAGCTTGCAACTGGTCTCCCCTAAAATACCTACCTCTTTAAGAAGCAGTCTCATACTTCAATAATAAATTCTTGCAAATTCTAGATCACCATGCCCCTCTCGTATTATCAAAGCTAGAAACAAACCTGCTCCATGGCTCACCAAAGAGACCAGGCAAAAAATGCTACAGAGAAATAAAATATGGACTAACTAGAGAAATACTAAAAACCCTATTGACCAACAAAACTTTAGGCAGCTTAGAAATGCTACAAAGAAACTAATACTCCTAGACAAAGAAACTATTACCTGAAATTCCAACAAGCACAACATCAAAATCCACAAAAATTCTGGTCAGGTATTAATACGCTACTTCATCCAGGAAATTCCAAAACACCTACTCCTCCTAATCTGACTCGGAGTTCTCCCAACCGTATTGCTGATGCCTTTAACAAATTATTTTCTGAATCAGTTACCTCACTAGCTAATACCTGGTCACCTGCAAGCACCCTGGAACTGACCTCTCAAATCAATAAACCCCCCCTACTTTAAAACTGCACCCAGTCTCAACAACTCGCATCCTTACCCTTCTTCTGAAACTTAAACCATGCACACCTGCAGCTGACCACCTACCAGCTGAGTATCTGCAAATGGCAGCTGGAGTACTTCCCTACCCTGTTTCCATTTTAATAACTCGAACCATAGCTGAAGGCATTATCCCATCTCTCTGGAAAGTCTCTTGTATCATCCCTTTACACAAGGGGGGGGGGACTCGAACTCTCAAACTTCCGTCCTATAGCCCTACTTTCTCCCTTAGCAAAAATCATGGAAAGATGCTTTCATCGGCAATTACTTGATCATCTTCTCCAAAATAACCTACTAGCTGACTGCCAGTATGGTTTTAGACCATATCACATTACTACAACTGCGCTGTTATCCTTTACAGACTATATTAATAAAAATCGTAATAATAACCTGCTTTCCTCAGCTCTATTCTTAGACCTTTCCAAAGCCTTCGACACTGTTAACTATCAACTCATGTTAAACATTCTCACATCTCTCTCCTTTGACACTCTAGCAGTCCAGTGGTTTAATTCCTACCTAGAAAATAGCAAGCAGTTCTCTGGGACAATCACTTATCCTCACAGCTTCCCATCACAATTGGAGTCCCACAAAGCTCTATTCTGGGACCCCTCCTCTATTCCATTTTTATTAATGATCTGAAAACTTCCCTTCCACAATTCTCCTGCATTCAATATGCAGATGACTCAACACTTATCTGTGCCACAGTTTCTTCTGCTGAGCTGCAGTCTAGTACCCAAAAAGTATTTACATCAGCTGAAAATTGGTTCCATCAATACTGTCTCTGTAGCCACTCAAGAACGAACAATAAACTGTATAGAAAATCCAAAAAGATGCCACAGGAGCCACAGCAACGTAAACCCAAATGAGATTTAATGTTAAAATGTATAACAAGAAACACAACACTGCAACGGACTGCTATAATCCACAGAAATCACTAAAACAAACTGGTGTTGTATTAAGCGCATTTCGTCTGCACCAATAAGCAGACTTCTTCAGATACAAATACACCATGAATGCGATACTGTGTATATAATGTGTAGGTCACATGATTAAGGTTCCATTTAAAATCAACTCTCTATTAGATCAGGAACTATTTCCTTTGTAATTATATTCATATTGTAGATGTTATATACGTCTCTATTAGCAACCTAGCACTTCTGTGCAACCTTTGAACATTAAAATACTGCATAACTTTTATATACTGTTCAAAAACTATATAAATAATGTTTAAAAACCTTTATGTGTAAAAAACTTTTATATAAAAAACGTTTATCTGAAAAAACTTTGTTGGATTTTGTGAACACCTATTTAACTTCTTGTTCGTTCATTCCAATGGTTGTTTATTAATGACAACGACAACCTACTCTTATAAATTTCTATAGACTGTTGTGTAAAAAGTATGTTGATGTTATAGCCACACTTGGTGCTTTATTTATAAACGGACACTGTGTGTACTTATAGCATACAGTATAGATGGCCCTTTCCAATATATTTAAAAAGATGTTTATATAGTGTATGCAGCTAGGTATCCTTAATACTTTATCTGTGAACAAACACTATCTATGTGTACCTATGGCACACAGTCTAAATAACCCTTACAAATGTGTTTAAATAAGGTGTTTTTTTATAATGTTTTTATAATATCTGTCTAGATGCAACACTATATCAATACTGCCATAGCTGGGGCTTGATGTAAGCTTAAAAGGTCGGGATGTTTTACTGTACGAAACTTGTGCTTACACCTTTAACGTAACCAATTTCTTAATTTCAATATACAAGTTAACGAGTATAATTCGTTTAACCCTGGTGGCCTACATGCATCTAATCTTAATTGCCATAATAATTCAATTTTCTCTAAAAATAAAGATTTTAAGCCCCCTTTTATCATAGTTTGCACTTGGTTTTCCTGATCTAGTATTTGTTCAATGATTTTGAACTTGAATGAATGGTTAACATACTCCATACAATGTTTTGCTTGAGCATTGTCTGGTTTACATCTACTTATTGCATATAATCATGCAATAAGTAGATGTAAACCAGACAATGTCCTAGCAAAACATTGTATGGAGTATGTTAACCATTCATTCAAGTTCAAAATCATTGAACAAATACTAGATCAGGAAAACCAAGTGCAAACTATGATAAAAGGTGGCTTAAAATCTTTATTTTTTAGAGAAAATTGAATTATTATGGCAATTAAGATTAGATGCATGTAGGCCACCAGGGTTAAACGAATTATATTTGTTAACTTGTATATTGAAATTAAGAAATTGGTTACATTAAAAGTGTGTAAGCACAAGTTTCGTACAGTAAAACATCCCGACCTTTTAAACTTACATCAAGCCCCAGTTGTGGCAGTATTGATATAGTGTTGCATCTAGATATATATTATAAAAACATTATAAAAAACACTTTATTTAAACACATTTGTAAGGGTTATTTAGACTGTGTGCCATAGGTACACATAGTGTTTGTTCACAAATAAAGTATTAAGGATACCTAGATGCATGCACTATATAAACATCTTTTCAAATATATTGGAAAGGGCCATCTATATTGTATGCTATAAGTACACACAGATAGTGTCCGTTTATAAATAAAGCACCAAGTGTGGCTATAACATCAACACACGTTTTACACAACAGTCTATAGAAATTTATAAGAGTAGGTTGTCGTTGTCATTAATAAACAACCATTGGAATGAACAAACAAGAAGTTAAATAGGTGTTCACACAATCCAACAAAGTTTTTTCAGATAAAAGTTTTTTTACACATAAAGGTTTTAAAACATTATTTATATATTTTTTGAACATTATATAAAAGTTATGCAGTATTTTAATGTTCAAAGGTTGCATAGAAGTGTTAGGTTGCTAATAGAGACATATATAACATCTACAATATGAATGTAATTACAAAGGAAATGGTTCCTGATCTAATAGAGTTAATTTTAAACGGAACCTTAATCATGTGACCTACACATTATATACACAGTATCGCATTCATGGTGTATTTGTATCTGAAGAAGTCTGTTTACTGGTGCAGACAAAAAGCAATTAATACAACACCAGTTTGTTTGTTTTAGTGATTTCTGTGGATTATAGCAGTCCGTTGCAGTGTCGTGTTTCTTGTTATATATTTTAACATTAAATCTCGTTTGGGTTTACATTGCTGTGGCTCCTGTGGCATCTTTTTAGTACTGTCTCCTTCTTAACCCCAAAAAAACTAAATTATTACTGTTCACTCCAACACAGAAGTCCTCTCCTATCAACTTTACAATTGTATCTAACAATGGCACAATTATTTCACCTGACACTTAACACTAAACTTCTGGGAGTCACAATTGATCATAATCTTAACTTCGACTCACACATCAACTTAACCAATAAATCAGTAAATAGAAAACTCTCCTTTCTCTATAGGCTCAAACCCTTCCTTACATCTTCAGCCAGGACTACTATAGCACAAACACATTTGATCTCTACGCCTCTCCTATTTTTACCAATCTATTAAAATCCAGTTTTAACAAACTGGCAACCTCATACAATAACATTTCTAGATTTTGCCACAGGTGCTCCATTTCGTACCCACCATTGCATAAATCTTAAACAACTAGGCTGGCTGGAATTACAGAACCAGCTGCTGCTTCAACAACTGACAATCATCCACAAGATCTTATATCACCCCACAAATACTCCCATACTCAGTAACCTTATTACCCCTTATAAAAACCTCACAACCCTTCACTCAGCTAACAAGCTACTAGTCGCCTCCCGTAAATCACACACTAAATCTGGTGACTGCCTTTTTACTAACACTGTTGGTTTTAATTGGAACAAGCTTCCTTGTGAACTCACCTCACTGATATTGACACCCCTCTTCAAGAAGCAACTAAAAACCTTCCTAAATTCCCATTGGCTATGCCTATGTACTAATCCTGACTGACACTTTTTTGGCCTCTTGCCTTATCACTGCTACAAAAGTACTACTATTACTCCTATACCTTTCTTCTCCTCTAGCTGTACATTCTTACTTATATATAGTTTGTCCAGAAAAATAAAAGTTATTTTTGTGATCTGTGATTATCCTTTTACTCCTTTTTACTTCAGTGTATACCTGGTACAAATGAGTTATCTTAGTCTGTCTTTTTGTTGTTCCATCTTTGCGTATTAATCTTTCACAGTATAGCTAGTACTTTTGTAATGGTGCCCTCCACATTTATGCAATGTTTCGAACTGATTTTACTGTATAAGCTTTTTACACTTGCTAAAGTATATAACTTGTAGTGGAGCTTTTCTTCCCGGGACTCTACTGAAAATGGACATGTATCCAGTTAGACTAGCCCGGTCAACAAATGTAAAATAAATAAATAAATAGAATAAATATTAATCGAAGACTTACTTATGCCAGGGTTAGATGTAGATGAGGCTCAGCAAATAACAGTTAAGATTGAAGGGGATAAAATAAAAAATGATTATGTAGAATCAATCATCAGGAATGTATCCAGGAGCAGATGGTATTCCTGTGGACATTTGGAAATTGGAAGGGAAGAAAGTGATAAAGATCTGGAGTATTTTGCTTAACATTATTTTAAAAGGAAGGGAAGCACCTGTGTCTTGGAAGAAAGCTGCATTGGCTGTATTACTTAAGGACAATAAAGACCCATCAGACCTGTTTCAATTTTAAACCATGATTGTAAAGTGTTTGTCTACACTAGCTAAAGACATAAGAAAGTTGTTGACAAAATTGATAGATGTGGTTTTGTGAGGGGAGTCAAACACTTGGCAACATTAATAGAGTAATAATGATCAAGAGGGAAGCAGAATGTGCAAGATACATTTCCTGTTGGTGGTGTCGATGCAGAGAAAGCATTCAACAGAGTAAACTTGAATTTTATGAGTAGAGGAGTAGATAGCATTTGCATTCCTTGATAGAATAATAAGGTGAATTAGGAGGATATATGTAGAATCGGAGGCAAGAACTACAGTGGGAAGGTTCCTCTCTGACAAGTTGCTTCTTAACAGAGGAACTAGGCAGAGTGTCCTCTTTCCCTTTTTTTATTTGTATTATATTTAGACTATTGGGAAAGAAAATAACTCAGAAAGTCAAGGATAAAATTTGCATAATCAAGAAAGCTGGCTTTATTTCCAGATATTATTTTTTACCTAATAAATACAGAAAAGGACATACCAGTGTTTTGAAACTTTTTGAGACAATTTTTTTTGGGGATATAAACTTAATCTTAAGCAAGGGCTATAGCCATAAATTATGTACCCACATACAAACTGGTTTATCTATACCCATATTTATGGGAATACAATAAGATGAAGTAATTAGGAGTATAAATTAAAAAGGCGTCTGTTATGGCAGCTAAGGATACATGGGAAAAGACTGAATAAAAGATAATACAAAAACTGAGAAACTGGAAGCGCGTGTTTATGGATAATAAGTAGTGAAAGTGTTTTTAGTTCCTTTAATTATATATATGGGTCAGAAATATTTTTATTAACCAGAGAAGTTGTGGACAATAATTAGAGTGTTCAAGGAAATTAACTGTGAGGGGAAGCGGGCAAGAGTTAAGTGGGCTAAGTTGATCCTTCTAGTAGAACAAGGTGGTTTAGGATTTACATGATTTGAAGGGATGTTTTAGAGCTACACAGTTAAGGCTCATGTATGTAATACAAGCAGAAGGTTATAATTCAAAATGGAAAGGGATGATGAAAATGAAGCGGGGAGAGTTCAGGAAATAGTGGGATTTTGGATGCAGATCCTTAAGGAGAATAATAACTATACAGAATATTATATTCATAAAGTAGCAGAAAATATTCTAAGAACTAAGCCAACATGAGAATGGAAAAAGCATGTTTTTTTCCAATAGGGATGACTGTAAGAAGAGTTACGGAAAATAGGCAAGAGGGGGCTGGAATTTAATGGAAAGTAGTAAACTGACAAAGGAGCTAAGGTATTGGGAACAAAGAACTAGAGAGGGAAATGTAATTGAGTGGGATGAGGCCAAGAAGATGTTTGGACTGCTTTCCCTTGCAGGAGTTAATATCAGAGTACAGGCAAAGAGAATGGGATAGTGAAAGACCTGCTCTGGTGGTGGTTATTTTCAAATCTAGAAGAGAAGCTGCAGTTAAAAACGGATAATGAGTAGGGCATGTAAAATATTGCATGATAACTGTAAGAATCAATCACAAGAGGTTAGAAAAGATCGGGAAGAGAGACTGGAAAAGCAGTTTACAAGAGAACAATGGGAGGATGCATGCATCACTTTCAAGTATGCAGCAAAGTCTAGAAGGTTTAAGATTTTTGCTTAGAAGAGGTTTTGTAGATATTTTTATACCACAGGAAGAGTTCAAAGAATTTGTCCTTGGGTAGATAGCAAATGTTGGAGGTGTGATGCTGAAGAAAGAGGTAACTTGGAATGTGTTTTGAGAGTGTAATGAGTTGTCAGATTTTAAAAATTCCGTACAGTCTCAGAAATATTGGGCGAGTCAATGGTTGTAACTAAAGATATGAATTTTGAGCTGGGGCAGAGGATCTGGGTTGCCTAGAATAGGGTAAGATCATATTCAGTTTAATTCTGCTGGCTGCCAGAAAAGCAGTTACTAGAAAATGGAAATCAAAGTTTAAGCTAACTGTATCTGAAGTAATGAATATGAATAAAATAGAAATGGAAATCATGGAAACAATACATGCATAAATAATGTTCATGAGAAGGACTTCAGTAATTTATGTAATTTTTTGACTGATCATTGCAAAGAAAGAAAAGGTATGTGATGTTCTTTTCTGTTGTATGTTTGCTCATGTCTTAAGCAATAATTAAATAAGGGTGTTTAAGGAAAAAAAAGAAAAGCTGGAAGTAGTCCAACTGTAATCCAGGAGCAGCAGGAGGGAACAGCTACAGTCAGATATCTTCAAACTGACTGCTGCCTTCCACACTTCCCTTACTTTTCCCAGTACATCAGGGGAGACATGGTTTTACATCTGGGATATTTTGGTGAGCTAGAAAAGGACATTGCCACAAAACAAGTTCTAGACTTATCAGATCTGAACTAGTTTTGTAAATGCAGTGGCAAGATCTTAATAAACACATTCAGGATGGTGATTTTGAAAACTGTACTTCCTTTGATTAAGGCTCATGCATGATAGCATTACTAATGGAAGATGCAGTACTCCATTAAGATGTTCTCAGAAAAAATACCTTACATTACAGATCATCATCCATTTCAATTTTCATCTCTGCCATTTTTGGCTGCCCGCAATTGAATGAGTATTAACAAAATATTTAACTTTTATTTTCAAACATCTTCAAAGCAAAACTTAACAGTTTTACCCTGTCTGAACCAATTTTGATTATGGTAGAAAAAAGCTATCGCAGCACGTCAATTAAACTGTTTGTTCTGTTTTGTGGAAGTAATAGTCACCCAGGAGAAGTTTTTCCACCATCAGTCAGCATCATTAACTTTCCTTTTGCTTTTCATTGATTCATTATTAATTTAAGGTTTTTCTGTTTCTGGATGAGGTTATGGAGATCAGGTCAGTTCTATTACATTTTCCTTAGAAACAATCTGTCAAACTGTGGTTCATGTTTTCTTGAATTTGTCTGGTCCCTGAGGATTAAGTATGAGAAAAATGCAATAGTATATCTAGCATTCGAGCCAGCCTACAGATCCTCTGGCTATGATGATTCTAGTAAAACTTGACAATTAGAAGGTATTTCTGTGGTGGATAGACATGGATGTAGACCGTTTATTTATATGAATGGCATTGCTTGCACCATCTTGTGTTCAGATTCTGATGAGACAGTTTTCAGATTATGCGTAAGAAAATTATTTCAGTGCAATTGGTGACAACAGGACAGATCTGCTTCACATCAGCACTGTAGTGTTAAAAACAATATGCATATCTTTGTCAGCCTTTCAGGACCGCTTTCAGCCAAGTGACCTGCAGATCAGTGATGTAGTATATAATCAAGCAAGCAGGAAACTGATCTTTTAAGATTTGCAACAAAGTAATTCAGATGTGAAAATGGGCTCAGAAACGCAATCTACAACTTCCAGCAACTCATGTAATACCCTTATGAAATCAACTAACAGATGTATTGGGCAGACTGAGCAGAAATGTCACTTTAACTCACAAATGGAAACTAGTCCCAAATATTTATTTCCCTTAGTAGCCATCAGCATTCCCACAGTTGAATTGCCCATTTGTTTTTTGGAAGTCATCCATTCAGAATATTTCTGCAGTGGTTTAATCCCCCCAGCCATCCTGAAATTGCTAACATGTTTGTAGACTTGAATTGGGAGTTGCTGTAGCTTCTCCTTCATGGGGACATGCATGCTACCATACATACCCTTATGGAGGACTACTGGGTTTGGCAGCTTGGAACAGCTAGGCATATCTCCAAACAAGGCTACCCTTCCTTCCACAGGGGGATAGCCAGTTTTGGCCAGTCTCTTATAGTCTCCCTAGTCAGCTCCTGCCATGTCCAGGATGATAGTAAAAAATGGTTGGTCTGTTAGGGCTTTATTCCTCTGCACCGTGGAGCCTGAGCAGGACTTAATCACTTTCAGATTGTTTGTGTAGGTCCTTCCAGAGATGGATCTGTTTGCCTCACAGTTCATCTCAGAACTTTCTTTTCCATTGTGCTTTCTGGCAGCCAGGAATGCTTTCTCTTTTGAGTATAACCAGCCCATGATGTATGCCTTTCCACTTTTCTTTTAATCCAGAAAGTTCCTTTCAAAGCAGGACATGGCCAAATTGGTTTTGATAGCTTCCTTTTGGCCTAGACAAGCTTTTTTAGCACTAGTGAGCCCACTCTGTTTCACCATGACCTTATCAAACCAAAGGTTTCCTTTCAAATTGTTAAAATGTGGGTCATTTCAAATGAGGATCTGTTAACTGCTTACCTCAGCAGTTAACATTTAGTACCCAATTTTCTGTGATGTCTCATCAGGTAGTCTGCAAAATAGATGTCTTCTCATTTTACTCGAGCTGGGCACTGTGATATTCTTTTTCTTCAATATAAAAGTTATATTCTTGGTCTTGGGAACCTTATTTTTATAGTGCTGATGAGCCCAATCTGTCTTCATTCATAGCTGTTACCATTGCAAAAATAATTTCTAATCAACTAGAGGGCCGAATTCTTCATCCTAATCTCTCAGTTCAGTGCTTATCTGCATTGAGGATAGAGTTTTTGCTCCTGGCAATGTTTGTGTTTCTCTGTAAATACTGAATAGTTTATAAGAAGCTAAAAACACTTGATGTCTTTTGAAAGTCCTGAGAATGCAGTTTTGATCCTTAGGTTAGCACTGTGAAGGTGAAGGTGTGTATATAATGTAGAAGATTATGACTGGGTCTCTAAGTATAATGTGTATGTTATGTGTTCAAGACATGGATGCCAAGAAATTCCCAATGGGGACATGGAGGATTATCTGCTCCATGTACTGCTAATTAGAGAAATGTGAAATAAATAAAAAAAAGCCAAATGTGCGAGCTTTGAAAGGCGGTGAAGCAGTATGGAAGCAGATTAAATCTTTGTATATTCCATGTTGATGGAAAACAGTTTGTTTCAAAATAGTTGATGTAATGTAGTAGATAACAAGTAAAAGCAGAGATGAAATGAAGCCATTTCATGTTCTACTGCTGGTTTTTACTAGCCAGTCCCTTCAGATAAGCTAGGCAAGTGACTAGAATCTCAGGGGAAAAAAAGCTGGTGCAGTCCTGCATGGTAGCTTTTAAATTCACCAGTGTTTTATTTGAAAGTTTGTGTTGAGGTGTTTTATGGTTTAAATGAGTTTGCTGCATTACCTGCTGAGCAAAAAGTCTATTTCAAAGATATTGTTTCCAGTGTTTCTGAAGTGTCTAAACATGCTTTAAAGCGTGCCTTGGAAGGGACCAGTACTGTTTTTTAGAAATGTAGTGTCATTGGCGGTGATAAGGAAGTATGTTTGATTGCACTGCCAAAGCTTTTTTTGATGAGTTGAAAAACGAGGTTATAAATGCTTCAGTTTATTTTCGTATGTTTGGTACAGCTGCTAATCAGATCCTTAAACCCTTGGAAGTCATGCCTGACATCTTTGCAAAGATCTGACTTCCTGTGGTACTTTATTGACACCAATGAAAGAATGACCTTTCTTCCCAAAGAAAATGTCCTGTCTTACCAGATGGGGTTTCATGAATTCTTCAGGAGGAATGTCACCTCAGCAAAGGAATTCCTAAAGTTTACAACTGATGGTACCAGTGGCCTGTCTCCTTAGTTGTCTGAAATTATTTACCTTCCCTGGAATCTGTTACCAGTGCTTGCCCCTTCATCAGATGAGAGTTACAGTAGTAAAGAACACAGTTGAATCTCAGTCTAGGACTTACTCTTCATTCCTGTTCTATTGCAATCTGTCCAGACAAATTTGTCCGTCTTCACTTGAGCTGTGTCAAGAGGGGTGCAAGTGCAATCTACATGGGGGCCCAAAGACACATGGAACTTATGTCACTGTCAAGGAAATGTTGACAGTGATCCACTCTTTGAAAGTCCTTCACCACCTATGACTCCGGGTCCTTGTTTAGTTACCGACAACACCACACTGATGTGGTGCCTCAACATACAAGAGGGTACAAAGTCATACCTTCTGTGCCAGTTGGTAATGATGGCTCGGGAGCTGGCTGTAGAGCATTCTCTGACTCTTCAGGCATCATACATCTCATCAGAGCAAAACATTGTGGCTGGCAAACCCACATGGTGTTCTAGGATCTAGTCCAGATGTAGGGACAGCCTCAAACAGATATGTTTACTTCCTTTCAAAACAGACAACTGGAGAATTTCTTTCAGACATCTTCCAGCCATGCTTGAAAGACAGACACATTCTTGTTCCAGTGGACAGGATTGTATTTGTAATGCGTTTCCACTGATTCACAAGGTACGTCTGAAGGTTCAGAAGTAAATGCCAAATATCATTGTGGTGACCCCCTATTGGCCAAGGCAATCTTGGTTCTCCCTTCTAATGGCATCGGTCAAGGACAATTACCACAGACTTCCACATACTCTGAGTTTGATCACATAGTCTCAGAGGTGACTGGTGCACCCCAGTTTGGAGCAACTACAACTGACAACTTGAATGATTCAGTCTTGACTCTGTTTAGGCACTTGTTTCATGGGGATGTGCAACAGATGTTTAAGGAGGCCAAAAAACCTGCTACTAGAAAACTTTGTTTACATATAGATGAGTTTTTTAAGTTGTGTCTAAATGGGAGCAGAGGTCTCTGGAGGTGTCGTTTTTGCATTTAAGTTACCTGTAACACATTGCACTTAAGTTACCTGGCACTTGCTCACTAAAGCAATTATATAAGTCAGCACTAAAAATTAAAAGCACTACACCCTCACTCCCCACTGGCCCTGGTTTTCAATTATTAAGGAATTCCCAATATTATTCTAGCATGTCCAAAGGTCAATTGTCAGTCTCCTCTCCGGTCCAGCTGGTGAATCTGGGAATCTTGAGGCAATGTTACAACTGCCTCATGTACACAGACAACCCTCTCCTCCTCCCAACAAATTCCAACACATGTGAGAGATGCAACCATATAGCCAAACTGGAGGCTAAGCTCTCTCAACTCAGTACTGGCATAACCAGTCAGGAGGAGAAGGAAACCATACTCACTACAATTCCAGTCTCACATAGACCTACCACGACAGCAAACCAAACACATAATCACACAAAAACATACTTGGAGGCTCTAAAAGATCTGCCGAAGCAGCAGAGACCTTCAAAGCAGACACCCAAGCAGCCGCTACCCCAAAACAAAACACGTGCAACACATATCTCACAAAGCCAGTGTGCCAAACAGTCACAGCCCTTAAGACTAAACACCACACCTGATACACTTGTAATAGGTGACTCTATCGTCAGGCACACTGACGTCCCGCTCACCAGGCTGAACAAGGAGAGGGTCACGGTGAGCAGCCTGTCGGGTGCTAGGATCCGCCACATAACACAAGCACTCAGGTCACTCCAAGGCAAGTACAAATATGACTCCGTCATTGTCCGTGCTGGTGTGAATGACCTGAGACGTACCACCCTGGACTACATGAAAAGAGACATAAAGGAGCTCTCTGAGCATGTAGCCCAGGCCGGTATGACCCTGACCTTGAGTAGCATCTTACCCTCACCAAGAATGATGCCACAATATGAAGACAAGATGATCAATTTCAACAATTGGCTTAAGTACTGGTGTCATTCAAAGGGGATCCAATGCCTGTCAGCTTGGGATGATTTGCTCGACAAGCCACGATGCTTCGCTAGGGACGGCTTGCACCTGTCACCCCTGGGCTTTCGGATATTGGCAAAGGCTCTTGCTACCCCCATAGTGCCTTTTTAGGCAAGGCTCAAAAGACAAACCCACCTCCATAGGTATCACAAGGGATAAGAAACTAAGAGTAATGCTACTCAACGCCAGAAGTCTAAACCTCAAGATGCACTTTTCGAAACTCTCCTTAGCATGGAGAACATCGATATCTGTGCAGTAACAGAAACCTGGTTCAGGGCTCCCGAGAGCACCCCAGCACTACCAGGTTATACCTCATACCATGCTCTTTGGCCCCCAAACTTGGACCGAACCACAAAGGAGGGGAGTATCGATATTCATCAAAGATACCCACACCTCCAGGTTGGTGGCAAAGCACGAAGCATCAGAGACTATCCATGTGCAACTAACAGTGGGTAAAACTGCCTTCCAGTTTATAGCCTGCTACAGACCACCCTCCCAAACCCAGGAACCCCACTCGGCCTTCCTGAGAACACTGGAAAATATGAAGGTCTCTCCAAACACCATTATATTGGGCGACTTCAACTACCCAAACATAGACTGGGAGCATTACTCTAGCTCCAACACCCTAGCCCAAAGGTTCCTAGAATTTATAAACTCAAATGCTATGGAACAACTTGTTACCACTCCCACAAGAGGGGAAAACATACTGGACCTAATCATCACCAACATGGGGACTCTATGCTCCAGACCAGAAGTGTATCCCTCACTGGTTAGATCAGACCATAAACTAATCACACTGGATATTCACATCCCGACCCCACCCCCCTGCCCAGAAAACCACAGTGAAAAACTTCTCTAAAGCAAATTTTACACTCCTCAAAACTGAGGTGGAATCCTTCAAAGCCCGGGCCTGTGGAAAATACACCCCAGTCCGCAGCACCCTTTATCAACGCATTCTATGAACACCTTCAGGAATGCATGGATCATCGATCCCAAATAAAACCAAGACCCAATCCTCCAAAGGCAGACGTCCTGTCTGGTGGACCCCAGCCATAAACAAACTATACAATAGAAGGAGGAAGCTACTAAATGATAAAGCAAAATCCCAAAAGGGAAGGCATCACTGATCAGTATTAGCAAAAACTACGGGCACACATAAAATTGTCTAAGGCCAGCTTGAGAGAAAAATTGCACAGGATACTAAGGATAATCACAGGGCTTTCTTTAGTTATGTTAGAAAACTGGGTGGTAATTTCCAGATATGCTCAGAATTAGTCCAAAATGACAAAAATACACGAACCCACAGACATTGCCAACATCCTAGCTGACAGGTTCAGCGCAAACTTCTCCCCTCCCCACCAAAGGGCAAATATCTATCCCAGCAGAGTGCTGCCCCTGACATCTCAGATGCTCAGGTAAGAGCCGCCCTCTCCAAAGCAAAAACACAGCATCAATGGGACCAGATGGTGTCCCGGGCTCGTCCTACATGAACTCAAAGAAGAGCTAAACCCAAACATAAAACTACTGTTCAATCTCAGCCTTACTACAGGATATGTGTCCAAAGAGTGGCGTACAGCAACAGTGGTCCCTCTCCATAAAGGTGGTGCCTCAACGCATCCTGGAAACTATCGCCATAAGCCTGACTAGCTTGGTCTGCAAAGCTATGGAAAGGATCATCATGGACCTCATAAATAAAGATATTGGGGACCTACAAACACTGGATCCTACCCAGTTCGGCTCTGTTAAGGGCAGATCCTGCCTCTTAAACCTGGTTGATTTCTTTGAAACAGTCACCAAGGCCATTGGCGAGGGAAGGTGGTCCACACAGCCTACCTGGACCTCGCAAAAGCCTTCGATACAATACCCCACTCGGGCATTATAGATAAGCTCACCAGCTTAAATATAAACCCCTATGTCACTAGATGGATTGCAAACTGGCTCAAGGACAGAACCCACATGGTTAGAATTGCTGGAGCCATGTCAGACTCCAAACCAGTTCCAAGTGGTGTCCCACAAGGCTCAGTCCTGGGACCTCTCTTGTTCGGTATATATTTCTCGGAGGTACAGGCCAACACGGAAGGACTGTGGCTGACCAAGTTCGCAGATGACTGCAAACTGGGTGCCATAATCGACTCTCCAGCCGACACAAGCATCCTCCAAAAGGGCCTCATAGAAACAGACAACTGGTGCCAGAGCCATGGCCTCAAGCTAAATGCCAAAAAGTGTATAGTCATCCCCTTTGGCAAAAACTAAGTGCCCACAAATTACCACATAGGTGGAAATCCATTAAGTATAGAAGAAGTAATTAGGGACCTGGGGACCCAAGTTGATGGCAATCTCTCATTTGACAACCACGTGGCCAAAGTGGTTAGAAAAACATTTTATATAGCCCACCTAATCATGAAGGGATTCACATCTAGATCAGGGGAGGTCATCGTGCCTCTTTACTCATCCCTCATCAGGCCCATAATTGAGTACAATGCCCCTTTTGGGATGTACCTTACCAGACACCTGCAGCAACTGGAAAGACCCCAAAAGTACCTCACCAAGAGGATCAAAGGGCTCAAACAGATGCCATATGCTGCCCGGTTAAAGAAACTCCAGCTCTACTCAGTGGCATACCGCCTGTTCAGAGGAGATCTGTGCCTGACGTATAAAGCCATGTCCAACCCGGAATTAATGGACATGCTGCACCTCAGAAAATCCAAATCCCATTGAGCTACGCGCTCGAGAGACTTGAACCTCAGCACTGAAATAAATAGGACATGCTGGAGGGACAGATTCATAACCCATAGGCTCCCTTCACTCTGGAATAAAATCCCAGTCCAGGTTAGGCAGAGTCCCTCATTGACTCTCTCTTCAAGAGGAATCTTGATGAGTGGGTGGGGGATCGTAGGTTTACCCCGGGTATCACTTCTGTGTCACTGTTAGATAGAGGCACAGTATACTAACCTCGAAAAAGGGCATAGCAAAATAAATTTAAAATGGGTGGCGAAAGCCAAACTCATTCTGGCTAGGCTTATAAATGCCCTAGGGCAGATAGCCTAGTATGAACCTATGAACATCTCTCTGCTCTTGTAATATTTGTGTGAGCTACTTCAGGATGGTTTATCATGTGTGTGTCCATTAAGGTGCATTTAGTAGCCATCTCTGCTTGTCTGCCAGTGGATCCTCCTCTTCCTTTTTTGGTAAAACAGTTCATGAAAGGAGTATAAGAGCCCCCTTTCAAGTAAATTCACCCTTTGTGAGATCTCATCTGATCTATGTTCTGGAAAAGTTGATCATACTACCTTGCAAACAAGCCGCTCAAGCTGATCTGAAGTTCTTAACCTGGAAAACTGTTTTGCTCATTCCTCTGACATCTACAAGGCAAGTCTGTGGGCTGCAAGCTGTCATGGTGGGACAACCTTTTCTGATTTTCCACAAGAGTAGGGTTGTGTTGCGCATTAACCCCTCTTTTATGCTGAAAGTAGTCTCTGAATTCACTCTGTCATTCTGTTAACTTCCCTATATCCCAGAACCTAAGAATTAAGGGGAAGAGGATACTTTATATGTTGAATGTGCTTTGGCAGCTCAGGTACTACCTTGACAGAATGCAATGCCTTCCTCGACTAGTTTAGACCAGTTTACAGGCATTGCTGTATTCAGGGCTGTGGTGTAGTTCCTGTGTTGTCCATTACCTTACTTGGATAGTAGGAAGTTTCTTTGCTCACCAGTGGGAGTGGGGAGCCTTGAGCAGCCTACCTGTCCTTGGGGGAAGTGACCTCAGCACAAGAAGCTGTAGTAATTGGTTGTTTGGGACCATTTCCAGCTCTTTTGTAGTTCACTGTTTAAAATCCGCGTTTGCGGCTTTCTTGTGTCATGCATAAGCAGCGCCGGTTAAACTTTTTCTGGCTCCGCCAAGTCTGTTCTTCAAATTCTCCCTTAAAGGAAGCTCTACTCTTAGTATAACCAGACTACTCACTGTATTATAAGCCTAGCACTTGCTCTCAATACTTCTCTACTAAGTAAGCACTCTCGTACTAAGTAAAGCACTACATCTACTTACCACCCCTGTGAATACCCACTTCCCTTAAAGGTATACCACTCCCTTATACTGTTCTAGCATGTCGAGTGGTAGATTACTGGCGTCGTCTCCAGTTCAGCTGGTCAATCTGGGCATCTTGAGACAATGCTACAATTGTCTCATATACACACACAACCCTCTCCTCCTCCCAACAAACACAAATACATGTGAGAGATGCAACTATATAGCCAAACTGGAGGCTGAACTCTCTCAACTCAGGGCTGGCATGACCAGACAGGAGGAGATGGCAACCACACACACAACAATCCCAGTCCCACATAGACCTACCACAACTGCAAACCAAACACATAAAAACACAAAGACATACTCGGAGGCTCTAATAAAAAACTTACCAAAACAACAGAGGCTCCCAAAGCAGACATCCAAAAATCCACCACCTCAAAACAAAACACATGCAACACATACTTCAATAAATCAGTGTGTCGACCAATCGCAGCCCTTAAGGCCAAACACCTTGCCTGATACACTAGTAATAGGTGACTCCATAGTCAGACACACTGATGTCCCACTGACCAGGCTGAACAAGGAGAAGGTGACTGTGAGCTGTCTATCAGGAGCTAGGATCCGCCACATAACACACGCACTCAGGTCACTCCAAAGCAAGTACAAATATGACTCTGTCATTGTCCATGCTGGTGTGAATGACCTGAGACGTACCTCCCTGGACTACATGAAAAGAGACCTAGAGGAGCTCTCCGATTATGCAGCCCAGGCTGGTATGACCCTGACCCTGAGCAGCATCTTGCCCTCACCAAGAATGATACCACAATACAAAGACAAGATGATCAGCTTTAACAATTGGCTCAAGTACTGGTGTCATTCTAAGGGGATCCAATGTCTGTCTGCCTGGGATGATATGTTGGACAAGCCATGCTGTTTCGCAAGGGATGGCTTACACCTGTCACCACTGGGCTTCCGGATATTGGCTAAGGCTCTTGCCACCCCCATAGTGCCTTTTTTAGGCAAGGCTCAAAAGACAAATCCACCTCCTTAGAAAACAAAAATGGAAAAAAACTAAGGGTAATGCTGCTCAACGCCAGAAGTCTAAATCTCAAGATGCAGGCACTTGATGCACTCCTCAGCATGGAGAACATCGATGTCTGTGCAGTAACTGAAACCTGGTTCAAGGCTCCTGAGAGCACCCCAACGCTACCAGGCTATACCTCATATCATGCTTTTCGGCCCCAAAACCCGGGCCGAACCACAAAGGGAGGGGGAGTGTCCATATTCATAAAGGACTCCCACACCTCCAGGTTAGTAGCAACACATGAAGCATCAGAGACCATACAGGTGCAACTAACCATAGGCAAAACTGCTATACAACTGGTAGCATGTTACAGACCACCCTCCCAATCTCAAGAACCCCACTCAGCCTTCCTGAAGACATTGGAGGATATGAATGTATCACAAAATACCATCATACTGGGAGACTTCAACTACCCAAACTTAGATTGGGTACATTATTCTAGCCCTAATACCCTAGCCCAAAGGTTCCTGGAATTCATAAATTCAAATGCACTGGAACAACTAGTCACCTCTCCCACTAGGGAGATAATATACTAGACCTGATCATCACAAACATGGGGACAAGTATACCCCTCACTAGTGAGATCTGACCACAAACTAATCACCCTGGATATACATATCCCACCTCCACCCCCAGCACAAAAGACCACAGTGAAAAACTTCTCAAAAGCAGACTACACTCTTCTTAAGACTGAGATGGTATCCTTTAAGCCCACTGTGCCAGTGGATACCACATCCCACAATGCCGAATCCTTCACAGATGCTTTCTATGGACATCTCCAAGAATGCATGGATCATGCAATCCCAAACAAATCCAAGTCCCTCTCCACCAAATGTAAGCGCCCTGTCTGGTGGACCTCAGCCATAAACAAATTGTATAACAAAGAAGGAAGCTACTGCGTCAGAGCGAAATCCCATGAAGGGAAGACATCTCTGATCAACATTAGCAGAAAACTACATTTTCTCATAAAAACATCCAAGGCAAACTTTGAGAGAAAAATTGCTAAGGACACTAAAGATAACCACAAAGCCTTCTTCAGCTATGTTAGAAACCTGGTAGGAAACTCTCAGATATGCTCAGAGTTGGTTCACAACAACAAAAATACACTGAACCCACAGATATTGCTAACATTCTGGCTGACAGGTTCAGTGCAAATTTCGCCTCCTTCACCCCAAAAGAAGAAATACTTATCCCAGCTGAATGTAATCTCCCTGTCATCTCAGATGTCCAAGTGAGAACCGCCCTAAACAAAGCAAAAAACACAGCATCAATGGGACCTGACGGTATCCCGGGGTGCGTGTTACGTGAACTCCAAGAGGAGCTAAACCCACACATAAAAATGCTATTTAACCTTAGCCTTACTTCAGGATATGTACCTGAACACTGGCGTACAGCAACAGTGGTCCCACTCCACAAGGGGGGGGTGCATCTACAGACCCTGGAAACTACCGCCCCATAAGCTGGACTAGCCTGGTCTGCAAAGCTATGGAAAGAATCATTATGGAACTCATAAACAGAGACATAGGGGACCTACAGACGCTTGACCCCACCCAGTTCGGCTTTGTAAAGGGCAGATCCTGCCTTTTAAACCTGGTTGACTTTTTCGAAACAGTCACTAGAGCCATTGATGAGGGCAAAGCAGTCCATACAGCATACCTGAACTTGTCTAAGGCCTTCGACACAATACCCCACTCAGGCATCATAGATAAGCTAAACAGCTTAAAAGTAAACCCTTATGTCACTAGATGGGTTGCAAACTGGCTAAAGGACAGAACCCATAAAGTTAAAATCGCTGGAGCAATGTCAGACTCAAAGCCAGTCACAAGTGGTGTCCCACAGGGATCTGTCCTGGGACCCCTCTTGTTCGGCATTTATTTCTCAGATGTTAAAGCAAACATGGGAGGGCTGTGGCTGACAAAGTTCGCAGATGACTGCAAACTAGGCGCCATAGTCGATACACCAGCAGATACACACATCCTACAAAAAGGCCTCACTGAAACGGACAACTGGTGCCGTAGTCACGGCCTTAAACTAAATGCCAAAAAATGTATAGTCATCCCTTTTGGAAAAAACAAAGTACCCACAAATTATCACATAGACAGCAACCCACTGAGTACGGAAAAAGTAATCCGAGACCTAGGGACCCAAGTAGGCAGCGACCTCTCATTTGACACCCACATTGCCAAAGTGGTTAGAAATCATTCTACCTTGCACACCTCATCATGAAGGGTTTCACATCCAGATCCAAGGATGTCATTGTACCCCTATATTCCTCCCTCATCAGACCCATGATTGAGTACAATGCCCCATTTGGTATGTACCTCACCCGGCACTTGCAACAGCTGGAGAGACCACAAAAGTACCTCACCAAAAGGATCAGGGGTCTCCAACATATGTCTTATTCTGCCAGACTAAAGAAACTTCAGCTCTATTCAGTAGCATACCGCCTGCTCAGAGGTGATCTCTGCCTGACGTACAAGGCCATGTCCAATCAGGATCTGATGGACATGCTCCACCTTAAAAATCCAAATCCATCAGGACCACGAGAGCTAAAGACTTAAACCTCGGCACAAGTATGAATAGGACATGCTGGAGGGATAGATTCATAACCCAGAGGCTTCCCATGCTTTGGAACAGGATCCCAGTTCGTATTAGGCAGAGCTCCTCACTGACTCTCTTCAAGAGAAATCTTGATGAGTGGATGGGAGATCGTAAGTTTACCCCAGGGGTCGCATCTGTGTCACTGCTAGACAGGGGCACAGTAAACTAATTCTATTATATAAGGCGACCTTCACTGTGTCACTACTAGACAGAGGCACAGTATTCTAGATTTATTCTGTACATTTTTGTACCATTTCATGGGGTGGCAAAAGCCACATCACTATGGCTAGGCTTACAAATGCCCCAGGGCAGATAGCCTAGTACTATACTATGAAACTATGAAACCCTTCAGGAAGCCTGAAAGGCTTTGTATTCCCTACATAGGACAAAGAAGGGTCAACCTGTCTCTAAAACTATTGCTCATTGATTGTCCTCAGGTTTTTTTTTTTTTTTTTTTTTGCTACACCCACCAGAGCAAGTTGAATCCAGGCAAGATAAAGGCACATTCCTAAACAAACTAGACAATAAACTAAAATTTGACATTCACATATCCATGACCATAAAAAAAGTCCACAAAAAACTAGGAGCACTATACAGAAATAAGCAACTTCTCATCAAAGCAGCAAAGATTTCAATAGCAAATTCCCACCTTATCTCCACCCTACTTTATGCCTCTCCAATATATACCAACCTAAGGCAATGCGATCTAAACAAGCTAGAGACCTGCTACAACAAAAATCGCCAAATTCACCACAGGGGCATCCTACGTAGTCACCACTGTCTCTCACTTGCTGAACTGGGCTGGCTTGAACTCCCTCACCTCCTTCAATGGTATCAACTCTCACTTGCCCACAAACTAGTAAACCATCCACTAAATTTCCCATCCCTCCAGAATCTACTCCATCCCTATCGCACCACCAGACCACTAAGATCCAGCAACAAAAATCACTTGCAGATCACTAAAGCCAATAACTCTGCTGGTGAAGCACTATTCTCTTGCACCATAGCCAAATTATGGAACTCCCTCCCACCCACAATTACCTCCATACCATCATGCACCCACTTCAAAACTTTACTAAAAGCGCACCTAAAAACATGCTGGCTATGCCCTTGCAACTCCCACTCTAATATCACCCACCCAAACACTACCTTTCTTTCCACTCCACTAACTACCTTGATTACAGCAAGCTCAGATACTCATAAGCCAGTACTTATTATACAGCAGGAACAACTTCTTGTAAAATTTGTTAATGTCTGTTATGTACTTCACAGATAAAGATTCTAGTTGTCTACTGATGTACTATGTTCTTCATCTGTAAATATGTTGTAAGTAATTGCTATGTAAATTGTTAATCGCTATGTAATCCAATGTAACTACTGTCTGTTTATTTTAACTGTGGAGCTTTTCTCCCCGGGCCACCGCTGAAAATGGACCTACGTCCAGTCGGGCACTCCTGGTCAACAAATATAAATAAATAAATAAACATTCCACCAGGGCCTTTTCCTTTTCAGTGGAATATTAAAAAGGAATGGATACCAGAAATATTCTAGGAGGTGCAACTTGGACCTCTGTCCATACCTTTACAAAGTACTGCAAGCTGGATGACTTTCTCTAAATCCAGAGCAGGCTTTGCAAGGACTATTCTCCAGGGGCTGCTAGTCCCTTATCCTTATTCTTCCCAGCTTTGGTAATTTTTGGGAATCTACCTGAATGCCAGTAGGTCAGTGTGATTAACTTAGTACAGTTACTAAAGTTCTACTTACTTGAAACAGTAGCTGTTTGGCAGACATACTCCCTTACTGACGATACCCAACCACTGTCCTCCTTTTTATATCTACATAGTTTGGTGTTGGAGTTGCCTTTGAGTTATGCTCAGTAGCCTTTATCGGGGTGTCTGTGTTTTTTTGGTTTGGAACACTAGCTGTTTGCAAAGGTTGCAATTTCATCTTCTCTTCCTGCTGGACCCATGAAAACTGAAAGTGTCCTGTTGGTGGGTCTGAAAGGCAATCCATGTACGTCCAGGTGATTGCTCCATCACACCTATAGACAGGCAGTGGGAGGAGGCTCTAAGCTTTGGAAGACTGCCAGAGGAAGGGTAGTAGGGCACTACTACCCAAATGCCAGTAAGGCAGTGTGTTCTATGGACTTCTGTTGATACAGGTAAGTAGAACTTACCCAGCTGTACTTTTTTTTTCAAAAAGAAAGAAAGAAATCCAACTAATTGTTTCTAAATCATTAATGCATTGTATCATCTTTTTTTTCTGTAAAAAGTGCAATAAACATTTTCCGAGCACAGTAAGTACTTGTTCTACTATAGCAGGTGTCTTGTCAACTGCATATTTTAGGAATGTGTATACAGAAGATATTTTAAAAGCTGAACCATAGCTTACTTTCCACACGTTCATACAACATTAAGTTGGATGCATAATACAGGGGTTGGACAGGAATTGCCATGGTCTTACTTAAGGAGATCCTTTAAATGTCCTCATCTGATGTTGTCCCTCTCATTCTGATTCACATATGAGTCACGGATCTGATACTCTGATCCAACTCAGCTGCCTTCTACAGACTTCATCTTCCAGGCTTGAGCTCCTCCCTCTACACAGAATCCGCTGTGCTAAGCATAGCTTCCTCCGGTTGTGTTTGCCAACATTTGCGTCGGACATGGTCTCCAAAAGCCTTCTCAGATCTGTCTACACCTACGCTGAAGACTTTAACTGTTGTTTTGGATCTGGCTTTGTCCAGATCTATGACTACCATGGCCCCTCCAGATTCTACTTGTCCCTTGGATCTGAGGAGGTCGGATCAGAAGACTCATTCTCCGCTACCCTCTACCTTAATATCTGAGCCTGGAACTTTGGTTTTGAGAACTGGGAGCCAGTCACCGGAGTCGTCCATCTGATCTCCCCTGTGGTGGTGCTGAAAATTTTGCAAACTCCACACCAGTCTCATCCTTTGTAGCTTCATACAGATCCTCTAGAAGCCTATCAGAATATGAATTGGACAGGATGATAAGGAAGATGATCAGGGCTCAGATCCAGATTTGGGGGGGGGGGGTCTTGTTGGCTTCATCTCTTCTTGGATCCATGAACGTCCCAATCAATGTAGACACTCCTTCTCCGATTCAACCCTTGGTATTGCAGCCCCAGGACCTTAGGCTTCTGTATTGGACTCAAGGACTTTCACTTCCTTCATTCCAGCAGTTGCCTTGACCACCTCTGCTCTGAGATCTTCAGGTCAGAGTGGGTCTTTGATCTGGGACGTCAAAGTTGGATCCGAGGGTAGAGGTTCGGCACCAATTTTAATGGAGCCGTCTCTCCCCCTTGGTGCTTCGGCTCTTGACAGCATGGATCCAATTCTACCTGAGAGCCTTGGATCCAAGACTTTTGTCATTTCTTTTTCAAGGGCTTCAGCCCAGATGGAGTTGGGCAGGGGTTCTCTGGGTCCCTTGGCTTTCCAGGTCATAGAAAAAGCTTTCTCTGCAGAGACCCTTTCTCTTTGGCTACTGTTACGCCCCATCACTCCTCATCGTATCTGGGAGCTGGGCATTCCATTTCTGTCCAGGGTCAGCCCGTTTCGAAGAGTATCCAGGATCTTCCACCTGAGGTGGCACCCATCTCTTCCGATACCTTGCCTGAACATTCCACAGAGGAGGTGCCTCGGAAGAGGATGTGTAAAAGAAGACACTTAGACTCCCCTATGTTGTCTCTTACTGAAGATAGGGACTTTGAGGGAGAAGGATCCCATAAAATCACCCTTGAGGACGTTTCCTTTCCAGACATTTAAAAAAAATTTTGAAATACAGGTGGTTGGTCATTCCATGATCCTACTTCTGAGGGGTCTGTATTTTTGGAGGCCATTGGGATGAGTCTGTCTACATCTTGGGTGACCCCCCCCCCAAAGCAGACGCTCTCATAAACCTGGTGGCCCATTGGGCCTGGAAGGAGCTGGACACAATAGAGCCCATGCCTAAATGACCTGACAAAATCCTTTTACCCCCTACAAGATTGTTCCTTTTGGTCCAAAGGTATTCCAGTTGATGCTTTGGTGGCGGCAGCTGCCACTAAGGAGCTAGCTGAACAGAGCTCCACCATCCATCTGCCTAACAGTGAGTCAGGAATGATGGACAGTTTCAGAAAGGATGTCTACTCTTTGGTCACTTTCCAGCTGAGAGCACTTAACTATTTGGCACATTTTACTTGCCTCCAGAGAGGCCTGGTCAAGGAACTCCCTGAAATGTTGACAGAGACCGTGCCTACAGATGAATTTGGGAAGGTTTCTCTGAAGTTGGCCACTCTTCTTTCCCCTGCCAATTCGTCCATGAGGCTTATCTGTCACTCAGCGAAGGGTACCTCACGGGCAGGTGGCACTGGCATTCTGTATGCAGACATGCCTGGATTAGGCCTTGTGACTTTGCGGACCCCTTTAAGGCATCTTTTGTCAATCCTCCCTTTGATGGTTCTTTCTTATTTGGACCATCAAAGACACCCTGACCCACAGTGAGAAAGAGGGAAGATCTTTTCTGCTATAGGGATCAAGTTTTCCACCCCTCAATGAACCTACTCCAGGAATCAGGGAGGGTCCAAGAAAATTTGGTTCCATAAGTCTCAAGGGTCTTTTCCTGACCAATGCAGAGAGTTCCTCTTTGGAGGCAGAGGAGGAGGCTTCACTGGGAGACACTGCCCCAGAGGCAGTGGGGGTCCACAAATTCTGGGCTTCAGAGAACCTTTTTCTGACGAGCCCCATCAACGCTCGTGAAGCATTGCCTACCTGCTGTGCCCTGGAGGCAGTCTGGGGTCATTTCTGTCTGCACTCAAACACCTGGCCCCAGTTAACAAAAATGTTTGCATGCAAAGCATAATATCCAGAGACTATTGCATTCCTTTTTCCCTTATGCCCCCAAGAACATGAAAGACACTACCTGACATTCCACCCAGTCAAAGGGAGTTGGCAGTCTTAGAAATTCAAAAGTTACTGCAAAAAAGAGTCATCCAAGAGGTCCCAACCGGACAGAGGATTCGGAACTTGCTCCCACTTCTTTTTAGTGCCAAAGAAGACCAGGGAACTAAGGCCAGTCATGGACCTCAGCAAACTGAGCTTCTACATAAAGAAAGCAAAGTTTCAGATGGTTACAGTACAGTCCATCCATCCATTGTTAAGGAAGGATGATTGGATGTGCTCTGTGGTCTTAAAGAATGCATATTATCACATAAAAATAGACAGGTGCTCCAGGAGTTATTTGCGCTTCAGGCTGGGAACCAGTCATTACCAATTTAGGGCTCTGCTGTTTGGAGTCACCTCAGCCCCCAGGGTGTTTACCAAATGCATGGCAGTGGTTACAGCTCATCTTAGACTGTGAGGTTTTCAGGTGTTCACATGTCTGGATGACAGGCTCCTGATTGCCCCAACCAGGCATCAGCTGTCTCATGTCAGAGACTGTCTGTTTCAGATATCGGATCTCCTAGGCATCACAATAAATCAAGACAGGTCACAACCGATACCAGTTCAGTCTTTGGAGTTTATCGGGCCTCAGCTGAACACTGTTACCCAAATAGCGTCGTTGCCCCTACATCAGATAGTCACCTTGAGGAACTACGTCCAGACTTTACTAGTTCTTCCTTCTCCTCCTGCCAGGCTTGTTCTTTGAGGTCTTGGATCTGTGGTGGTTGGTATAACATTACCACCTCTGGCAAGGTTCTATATCCTTGTTCTGCAGTGAACCGTGGCTTTGCAGTGGTCTTTACTTCACCAGTCTCGATCTGTTCCTATCAAGTTGACAAAAGTTTGCAAAACCCACCTGGAACAGTGGATTCATTCCAACCTGTCAAGTTGGCAGACCATTCATCCTTCCCTCTCCCACAGCCACATTGGCCACGGATGCTTCCGAGCTAGGGTGGGGGTGGAATTTCAAGGGGAAGATGGCCCAAGGCATGGACTGCAGTACAGACCAGATTGCATATCAATGTCCTAGAAATGAGAGCAGTCCTTCTCTCATTGCAAGCCTTTCAGGGCGTTCTCCCTCTGAGGACTATTGCTTTTCAGACTGACAATGTCAGTAGTCTGGTACATCAGCAAACAAGGAGAAACACATTCTTACCACCTTTGCAGAGAGGCCATGAGAAGTTTAAGAATGGATGATCTCTTCATACCATTTTTTCATTACAACTGACATACCGGGGAAATCCAACTTGCTGGCGGACAGACTCAGCAGGTCCAAACTGATGCTCCACGATGATCCTTCAACCAGACAGTAACGAGTCAGATTTTTGGCCATTGGGGCCACCCTTGCTGTGATCTTTTTGTTTTCCCTCACAGCTACAAGTGCATCAAGTACTTTGTGCTGATCTCCCCATTCAGGGAGTCCCTGAGGGATGTTGAGTTCACTGTTGGCCCTCCAGTCTCCTTTATGCTTATCCTTCCCTGCTGTTGATCTCAAAATTCCTTCAGAAGGCCCAACGGTTGAAGAGCGCCATAATCCTCATTGACCCTTATTGGCCTTATCAGAGTTGGTTTGCCTTCCTCTGGTCTCATCTGAAGTATCCTCCTTGGATACTGGAACCCAACCTGGACCTCCTTAACCCATCCATTGCTTGGACTCCATCAAGACCTGACCACTGTCAAGCTAACTGCATGTTTTTTTTTCGATTCCAATTATAAAGGGTCCAGGCTTTCATCTCTAGTCAAGAATATTGTTTTAGCTTCTCAAAAGGCATCCACCAAAAAAGTATACAGAAGCAACTGGAAGAGATTTTCTGTTTGGGCTGCTAAAGAGAACATTGATCCTTATTCAGCTTCCATCCCTTCCAGACTCTCTTTTCTTGCTTCCCTGTTTAAAGAGGGATCCAGCTTTCCTATGATTAAGCTTCAGCTGGCGGCCATATCCCATTTCCACTCTGACCTATCTTCAGGTAATGTAGCTTATTCAAAGTTATGTAGAGCTTTTATGAAGGAGGGTTTCCTTCTCAGACCCCCTATCAAAGACGCCACTCCTTCTTGGGAATCTCCCGTTAATTCCCCAAGGTCTGACTCAAAAACCTTTTGAGCCAGTCAGTGATTGTGACATAAAACGTTTGTCTTGGAAAACTGTTTTTCTAGTGGCCTCATATCTTCCACAAAGACAGAGTTTCCTTCTGTACTAATCCATCTTTTATGCCTAAAGTGGCTACTGAATCAAATATTAATCAGACCATACATTTACCAGTTTTCTTCCCCAGTTACTCCAATAAAGGGGAGTACATGTTGCATTTGCTGGACATTCATAGGCAGCTGTGTTTATATCTTCACAGGACTAAACAGTTCAGGGAAGCAGGTTAATTATTTGTCTTTTTCATCTTATCGCCTGGGGCATTTAGTAATGAAGGTAACTCTTGCAAAGTGGATTGCTAATCGCATTTCTTTAATATATGATAAGAGCAATTTGAAACTAACTACTCCCCCTAAAGCCCATTCAGCTAGATCTATAGCCACATATTCTGCCTTTATATTCCAGAATCTCAATTGATGACATCTGTTCAGCAGCCACTTGGTCTAAATCCCATACATTTGTGATTCTTTGCTTCAGAAGACATGTTCAATTTGTAGAGCTTCTTTTGGGTCGACAGTGCTCTGGCATATCCTTCCTCGAGGTCACCCAAGTGAGAATGAAGCTGGTGACTCTGACCCATATGTGAATCAGAACGAGAGGGACAACATCGGATTTTTAAGTTATGTACTTGCCATAACTTGGCATCTGTGTTGTCCATTCTCATTCTGATCCCCTCCCCCCATCCGTTTCCCTACCTGGAAAATTTGTTTCCTGGAAGTTTTATGAAGCATTTTTAGGTCCCTTTTGTTCTTGATTGAGCCTCTGGGTTTGGTTATTTTCCTTATTTCTAATAGACTGCAAACTCGATTTGAGAAAGCTGTGCTTAGTACAGAGGATTGTGGATAGAGGGAGGAGCAAGAGCCTGGAAGCTGAAGTCTGTAGAAGGCAGCCGAGTCGGATCCAAGGATCAGATCTGGGACCCATATATGAATCAGAATGAGAGTGGACAACACAGATGCCAAGTTAATGTAAGTACATAACTTAAAATTCTGTTGTGAGTAATGGTGCTGCTTGAGACTGTACCCATGTTATGATTTCCTGTTAAGTGACTTTCCTCAAATTAGATGGAATAGATGCTTGTATGCTTGCCATACATGTACATTTCCAAGGAGTGGTCACTAACAGTATAGTGGATGGTGTAGTGTTTGTGAATTGGACAGTCGTAATGATGGTGCAGTTTGAGCCCTCCCAATTCAGTATCATTCTCCATCTTTGAAGCACGTTTCAGGAACATGTCAAGCAGAGTAGCACCCTTACCAACTTCAAGATAAGCCTATTTAATTTGATGTTTTTGTTTTTTAATTTTATACTGTTGTTAACTTGTTTTAACTATGTATCATATTACAAAGTTATTGAAAATATATTCACCTTAAATAATTCAATAAAAATATTTAAGCAATAAATAAAAAACAGAAAGATAAGCCTAGATAATCTTCTATTGCCTTCCCCAAGGCTGGGAGAAACTTTTGTATATGGATTATCAGCTAGGCTTATCTGTAGAACATTCTTTTCTATCAATCTTTTCTAACCTCATCTGATTGATTCATATAGTTATCATGTAGTATTTTATTTGCCCTGCTAATTATCCCTAATTTGGCTACAGCACTTTTGGCTTTGTTGCCCATGTCATTGTGCTAAGATTTTGCACTTTAGAATTATCAAAAAGTTGCTTAACAGCAACCCTTCTATGTTGATATGCATCTAAATAGTACTTTATTTTCCCTTTAGCTCTCTGCAGTTGAGAGATTCCTACTACAATTATTGAATCCTGCCAAGGGACTGAGCTAGCGAGAGCTGTTAGGGTGGATGTCCCACTTAAGGAAAAGAAAAATGCCAAGCATATTTGCTGTATTGCTAAAGATCCCCAATGTGAATGGCCGGATTTTACTCGAGGCTTATTCACTGCCTTGATCGCCTTGAAGTCTTCTCAAGGGGTGTCGGTTCCTGCTCCTCCGTGGCCTTCCACGCTTGTTAGGAGGACAAGGGAACCAGATTCCTCAGATGAGGACCTAGATTTTGGGGGGGAACCTTTAAAAGTTTAGGGTCTCTTGCCTCATCATCAGAGGTCAGACCATATCAGCATAAAAGGGATGAGAGTTGTGCTTCTAGCTATTCAGACCTTTCATTCCCTTTTTCTCCCTAGCCCTCTGAAAATCTTCATAGACAATACCACCGTGATGTGGTATATCAACAAACTGGGGGTGGGGTATAAGATGTTATTTTTTTGCAGAATAGCTCTTCAGGTCAGCAATCCGGCTGTCAGTTATCAGGTGACTCTTAAGGCAGTTTCCATTCATTCAGAGCACAATCTAGCGACAGACTGAGCAGGACCAGAGCACAGGCTCACAAATGATGCTTTACAGAGATGTTTCTGGACATAATCTGTCAGTGGGGTATTTCTTAGGTAGATCTTTTTGCTTCTGTTCTTAACAGACAGCTTCCTCTATTCTTTTTGAGAGTACCAAGTCCTCTGAATTGGAAAGTGGACACCCTGTCTTTTCCTTGGAAGGAAGTGTTTCTATGTGCCTTTCCTCCCCTCCCCTTCTTCTGTTGCCAAGAGTTCGGCACAATTTCAAGCAGGACTTTCCCAAATTCTTGTTGGTGACTCCCTTTTGACCCTGACAACACTGGTTCCCCCTTCTTTTTCATCTGGCTGTGGGCAATCAACCACAAATTACTTCACCAGACGGATCTTTTTGCACAAGACAAAGGAATCCCTTATCCATTCTCATCTGTCCACTCTTCAAATGACATTGTGGGTGATAAGATTCTGATCCCTTTTAGGTAGCTATTTTCTGAGGAGCAGGAGAATGGGAAACCTACTACCAGAAAATCATATTTATCTAAATTAAGTAATTTTTCTGTTCATTCCTTTTTGTGTCATCTGCTCCATGCTAGATTGGCATATTCTTCAGTTAAAGCTCACCTGTCAGCAGTCTGTGTGCCCTTGAATCTCCCTTCAGCCTCTCTGTTTGAAGTCAAGCAGTTTTTTTAAGGTGTTCTTTATATTAGGCCCCCAAGAAAGCCTATTTCACCTTCTTGGGACCTCAGTTTTGTGCTTGAAAATTAACTTGGCTCCTTTTGAATTTGCTAGTTCAGCTTCTTCCCAACTTTGTACTTGGAAGACTGTTCTGCTGTTGGGTCTTACTTTTTCCAAGAGAGTTTCTGAATTTCAGGCTCTTGTGGCTATTCTTCATTTTTTTAATTTTTCACAGAGACAGAGTGTCTCTTCATATTAATCCCTCTTTTATGCCCAGAGTGGTTAGTGAGTTGTCCCTTAATCATTATAGTCAACATCTTTCTTTCCCATTTTGCAAAGTTCTTCACACCTTGGATCCACACAGATAGCGGAGATATTATTTGGATAAAACAAAGGTTATTTGCAAAGGTCTGAGCAACTTTTTGTTTCCATTCATCCCAAGACTTTGGGGTTGGCTGTTTCCAAGCAAACTGTCACCTCCTGGATCTTTAAGACCATTTATTTTTGTTATTCTTTTCATAGCAAATGTCTTTCTTTGTAAAGGCACATTCTACTAGGGTGGTTGCCTCTTCTGGTGCCTTTTTCAAGAGTTTGGACACCAGTCCCTTCCTGAGGCTGATGTTTGTACATACTTTTTCTAAGCAGCATAAATTGTATGTGATCTCTGGGTCCAGGGCAGGTTTTGCAAGGGTTATTCTGCATGGGTTTGTGGAGGGCTATTCTGTGCCTTACTCTTCCCAGTCTTCTTCATAGTTCTTGTACTCTCCCATCACTGAAGAATACTGCAACAGTGATATGGAAGGGCATAGTACTGTTGTGTAAAATCTTACCATAACAGTAGCGTTCATCCTTTTCACTACTGCTGTATTTGGTCCCTTCCTCCTTCCACCCTTTGTTTTAGGTCTTGCTCTGTTTTTGTTGCCCTTCTAGCTGAGGGGCTGTCACTTCCTTTCTCTTGTGGACTTTTTTCTTATGGATATGCATGTTCTTCTTTGTCCCTAGTGGTGTTTTGTTACTCTTGGGTTAATTTATTTCTGAGTACTGTAGTTGCATTCATACGTCACCTTTATGCCATATGCAGGGAGCATATATGTGATGTATGGCACCTGCAAAATCTAAAGGGTTTGGTATACTAGCTGGATGTTAGGCTGTCCTTGGCAGGAGATCCCTTTAGTGAAGCTATGAAAAGGACATCTATTCTTATGGTAAGATTTTACACAGCTTTACTTTCTAAGGCTACTGAGAAGATAGCTATTTGTGTTACTTTTAATTTTCCACAGATTCAAATTTCATTTTATTTATTTATTTATTTATTTTACATTTGTTGACCGGGCTAGTCTGGCTGGATACATGTCCATTTTCAGCAGAGGCCCGAGGAGAAAAGCTCCACTAAATACATTACATAGAAGAAACATTACTCTTAAGAAATAGCAAAAATTGGAAGTCAAAAAACCATAGAGAGGGAAAGATAATTTTAAAGAGAAACAAGTTTACCATATGCAGTTCGTTTACTGTATGCAGTTCATTACATATTAGCATTACATATTAGAATTACTTATTAGTAATTATACATAAATTATGCATAGTTAGATTAGAACAGTTAAAAGAGGGGAAAATGAGACAGATAGAGATAAGAAGTGTGTAAGAGAAAAGGTTAGTCAGGTGTACTGCAGGAACAAAGCCAATGGTTTAGGTAGTAAAGTTTGATTTTCTGTTTGAATTGAGGCAGGGATGTAGTCAAGGTTATGTCACTAGGTAAGAGATTCCAACTTCTTCCTATAGTGTTAGTGAATAGAGAACCACCTGCTGTATTGTTTACCTTTATAGATTTTGTCATGAGTTTACTAGAGGAGCGAAGTGAGTTGAGATTGTTGTAAGGGATTAGAAGTTGAGAGAGTATAGGGGTGTTGTCAGGAAGGTGTAATATGTTGTGGGCTATAGTGAGTTGAGGGATTATTAGGTAGTTTTGAAATTCGAGCCAGCCAAGTTGTTTTAGGTTTGTACAATGGTGGGTCCTAAAGGGGTTACCAGTGGCAAAACGAGCTATGTTGTTATAGCAAGTTGCAAGTTTATTGAGATTGTTTTTCTTAAGGTTTGTATAAATGGGGGAAGCATATAGGAGAGTAGATAGGAGATGAGATTGTGCAATTTTGGTTCTAGTTGCTGGGGTTAGAAAAGGTTTGATGCGATATAGGGATCCAATTTTCCTGTTAACAATCTTTATGGTGTTGCTAATGTGCTGATCGAAGGAAAGATTATTGTCAATGGTTATCCCTAAGAGTTTAGTGGTTGGTTCAGGTGAGATGATGGTGCCATTATTGGAAGAAATGGTAAAGTTTAAAGGAGGGGACCGAGTGGTGGGGGAGAAGAGGAGGAGTTTAGTTTTTTTGGCATTAAGTAGGAGAAACCGTCTAGAAAACCAATTTTCTACTGTGTTAAAGGTCTTTTGGGTCAATGAGGTCAGTTCAGTAGAGGAAGGGGCTGTGCAGATAAGGGTAGAATCATCTGCATATTGTATGCAAGTAGCTTGTGGGATATCAGTCTGAAGGTCGTTAATAAAGAGGGAGAACAGGAGTGGACCCAGAATGGAGCCCTGGGGAACTCCGATGGAAATAGGCAAGAGTGAAGAGATATGGTTTTCCCATATTACTGCTTGTTGTCTGTTGCTAAGATAGGATTTAAACCAATTAGTTGCTAGTTTATCACAAGGGAGAGATTCAAGGATGTGAATTAAGAGTGAGTGGTTGACCATGTCGAAAGCTTTAGAGAGATCAATGAAAAGAGCGGAAGAGAGAGTGTTGTTGTTTCGATTTTTGTTGATAGTATCTACAAAGGATAGAAGGGCAGAGGTGGTACTATGGTGGGGTCTGAAACCATGCTGGCAGTTTGCTATTATGCTGTGAAGAGAGAGATAGTGTACAAGTTGTTGATGAATACATTTTTCCATGATCTTTGCTAGGGGTGAGAGAAGGGCAATTGGTCTAAAGTTGGAAAGGTCAAGGGAGATACCTCCTTTATGCAGTGGGATAATATAGGATACTTTCCAGATATCAGGGATGGTTCCTTCTTGGATAGTTCTGTTGATAAGTAAGGATATAGGATATGCAATTTCTTTGGCAGCTTTCTGAAGGAACAGAGAAGGGAGCTTGTCAGCAGAAGGGGTACAGGGTTTCAGTTTTTGAATGAGTTTAAAGATGAAAGAGGTAGATATAGGTTGTAGAGAGAAGTTGAGAGAGGAGGTAGTTATGGTAGTTGGTATATGAGAGTTGTTAGGGTTCATTTGTTTGGCTAAGGATTGAATAGTTTCAGAGAAAAAAGAGTTGAAGACATTAGCAGTCTGGAGAGGGGTTTCTGGGTCAGCATTTAGAGGGGAAGGAGTTTTAGCAGTCCCTGGGGAGAGAAGTCTATTTACTGAGGACCAGAACTGTTTGGAGTTGTTAATATGAGTTTCCTGAAGTTTACAGTAGAAGTTTTTCTTGTCAGAGATTATTGATTTCTTCAAGGTTTCTAAGCTGGCGGAAATTAACTAAATCAGGGTTTTGTCTATCACATCTCCATTTTGTCCATGCTTTATTTCTAGCATGCATAAGTTTTTTAGTATTGGAGGTCAGCCATGGGGCAGGTTTGGTCTTAATTCTAATAGAGCGCTCAGGAGCATGTGTATCAAGTATGGATAAGAATGTAGTATTAAAAAATAATACTGCTTCCTCCAGGGGAAGTGATTTTAAACAATTCCATTTACATGCTCTCAGATCAGCTTTAAAGAGGTCTATGTTAAAATGCTTTTGAGATCGAATTAGTCTTGTATTTGGGAGGTTAACATATCCTGATTTTAGTCTAGTAATGTAGGTTAGGGAGTGGTCGCTGATGTCATCTGGCAAAGTACCTACTTTATATTGTTTGTTAACTTTATTTGTGAGTATCCAGTCTAGTATACTCTCTTTCTTACTGGGCTTATTGACTCTTGTAGTTGAGGTAATAGTTTGTGAGAAACCATGTAGGTTAATATGAGAGGAGGGATTGTCATTATTAATAGAGTTCCAGTCTATGTTAACGTCGCCAAGAATTATGGTTTCTTGGGGGTAGGTGGTAGAAACCCAACTTAGAAAGTCTTCTAATATAGGGATGTTATTACCTGGGGGAAGATACAAAGAAATAATGTAAATAGATTTTTTGGTATTAAGTTGGAGTTTAATAATGATAGCTTCTGTTTTGCTATTTTGGTTTGGGCATGCTGGTTGAGTAGAGATGTTAAGTTGATTTTTGAAAAGTATTGCTACTCCACCACCCTTGCGTTTTAAGCGGTCTTGTCTTAGTATGTTATAACCTTGAGGAATAATCTCTGAGTCTTTAGTGCCTGTGTTTAGCCAGGTTTCAGAGAGGCAGAGAATGTCAAATGAGTGGGTATCTAAAAGGGCATGGATGAAGGGTATTTTCTTATTATTTTCATGAACTGCTTTTCAGTTTTACTTTAAAAGTTAATTATGTTATACTTTGTTCATTTCATTTAGAACTCGCTGTTCATATCTTTCATGATTAGCTGTTGTACCTGCAGAGTCCAGTCTTCAACTAAACACAGTCACTAATGGGAAAACAGCTAGTAACTTTACAAATGCTTGTGAATGTTACACACACTTGTCAAACTTTTCATGATTCATTGCACACCCCTGTTTGGGGCTTGTGTCCTGCTAAAAAAACAGATGCGGACAGAAAAAATTACAGCTAATACTTTTGCATTTTGCCAAAACTACCATGTTTCATACTTGTCATCATTTTCTTTTGAAGAGTATTTGATTAAAAATTCCCTGTCTGTAACTTAAGCAAAGGGCATTAGTCTAGACATTCACCTTTATAAGAACAGGAAATTATTGTCTTTAAATTCTACATATGATATAATCAATAAACTTTTACATCCCCTTCCCCAATAACCCTAGATCACAGCATTATATTAACTTTAACTACTTTCCAGCCTTTATTTTGTTAGAGTGTAAAACCTGGATACACTACAATTAAGAAAAAAAATCTTCTTTAATGTTAGCATCAACAGCAGTCACTGATAATACTTCCTCCATCTCACATTTAAAATACTGCTGTCTGCATATGGTGTCATTGCTTTACAATAGAATACACAATTTACATCATGAAATTTTATGCAAATGCTAATAAGAACATAAGCCTTTTTACTTTTCTCTACCCCCTCCATTGTCATTCAGAACATTAATGACATAAAGTGGGGTTTATGCTTTAGTTTCCTCTCACCAGTTTAACACAGTCCTCAAACTTCTAGTTTTTTCCCTCTACCTTTTGCAGAACTACAGCTAAACTTCATCCAGTGGAATTGATGTTTTCCATTTTCCCATTTATTCAGTTATTATACATTGTTGCTAGTGATCTTCCTGATCATTTAGACCTCCAAACATTATTCTCTGGTTCAAGTCCAATGTACTCCTTATTTTCTATTAGTCTCTTGGGCTTTTTCTTGTCATTTAAGCATTTTCCTTTGGAGTAATGGAAACTGTTTCACTGGCGAATTCTCTCTATGGGCTTTTTTTGTTGTCAGAAGAATTTGAAGCAGAGTCCCCTTCAGTTTGCATACTCTGTCTTTGTTGGTTAAACTTTATTTCCTTGTTAGCCGATTCTTCATCCAAAATTGCCTTTGATCCTGCAGGAAAATGATATTCTGAAGACAAATGGATATATCTATTTGAATCTGACTCCTGCATCTCAACATCTCTGATTGCAAATATAAACTTGCCTGTCTTCTGCCTGGTGTACAGTGAATAATTTTCTACAAAGACTCTGACCCCATTTTTACACGTAACGTTTCTGCCAAAGTTTTGTCAGGGACAGCTATTTCTGCTGGCATGATGTCATTTTTGTTGCCATAGGTCTTGGCTGTTTTCTGATGGCCAGATTTGGAGTTTACGCACAGTATGCATGCCCCTCAGTTAGCAAAATCTTATGTGGAACACCAGTTAATTTGCTTATTTGTACTTTCATAAAATTAATGCAGTCTATTCCTTCCAGTTTCTCTAATATGCCAGAATATCTCAGGTTTCATAATAAGGCTTTGTCTAGTAACTGTAGTATTTTTTGAAACTGTTGTTCTTGAGAAGTCTTGTATTCAGCCATGCCTTTAATTCCTTGCTTTGATTTCTGATCAGCTCATCTGAATAGCTAGTTAAAGCTTCTGTTGTTTACTAGCCTTTTGACCTTTCACTTATTTTAAACACATTTGAGTGAATGCCATCTCTAAAAGTAAAGTTGAAATTTACCACTTTTTGCTGAACAACTGCAAGATTCTTTACAGACGGAGCTTTTTCTCCTTTTGTGATTTTCTCTTGCTTTCTCTTCTGCTAGCCAGTAACTGAATTTTACTAATGTTTTTAAAAATACTTTTTCGGGTTTCACACTAGGAAAGCTGTAATTAACTTGCCGCTTGGTGTGCAGCCATCTTGTAAGTCCAGTTTTCTCCTTGTATTCTTTCTCATGTTAATTTGATAAACTGTTAATGTTTTTGATTGTTTTCATTATTTATTAGAAAAATAGCCTGCTAAAATTACAAACAAAAAGTGTGCTTCCTGAAAATTAATTGTGTAGCAAAAGTCATCATCTGTAGTACCTATTTAGCTTGGGAGCTGAGCACAGAGTCTTCTTCTGTGAGCACTGTGCTTCTTTCAAGAAGGCGGTACTTCATTGACCTCAAATCCCAAGCTCTTCCTAAAGCACAAAAAACTTGATGCCTTAGTGTGAGGAATGTCCATCCATGGTAAGGGGGAAACCTCCATGAGTAGATATGAATGCACAAGAAGTCCCTGAAGGAGGCTGAAAGTCATAAAAGCTTGAAGCAACCAAAAAGTTCTTGCATAAAAAGGACAAGTTGAGAGAGAGAGAGAGAGAGAGAGAGAGAGAGAGAGAGTGCAAAGTTGTAGTGGTCCCACCAGTTTTGCCAGGGGCTGAGGACATAGAACCCTGTGAGGTATTCTCTTGTCTCCAATTTATTGCACACACTGTTTCAGTTGGTCCTCTTCCTGTCCTGACCATTCTGGGGGGTGGATTAGTAGGATGACTGCTTATGTATCTGTATAGTTCGTAGGCAAAGAGCACAAGACTCCCAGGCCAGAAGCTGATTCCCAGCTGTCTGCAACAGATACCTGTCCATCAGGAATGTTGATTGAGCTTCCTGAGATTTGTTAAGAGAAAGATCTACTTTTTTGTCTAGGAAGCTTGTGAGGCTTTGTTGTCCTTGGAGAGTCTGGAGAGAGCTTCTTTCAGCTGGGAAGAACTGCTTCTGTCCCTTAAGCTAAGCCTGCCACCTGAGGCTTGAACATCAGCACTGTCCCCTATCAGTGTTTGTCAGTATGTACTTGGTGACGATGATCTGGACTATTCTTTGCCCATTTCCTCCCTTATGTGATTTATCATTAAGGAACCCCATTGTAAGATTTTCTTTCATTTGGTGAAATACTTAAGTGTGATGAGGGAGTATTTCAGGTGGGTCTCCAAGGAAGATTTGGAGTGTAAAAAAGAGATGTTTATATCTGTTGAACAGTGAGAAGCCAAGCCCCCCCCCCCCCCACCATGGTCACTGCAGTGTTCCAGGCCTTTGGAGATGCATTTAAGGCAGTATTCTTGGAAACCAACTCCCTGTTTCTAGCCCCCAGAAGAAGCCTTCTAGGATTTTGTAATGTATAAGAAACATGCAAGTAACTTTACAGGAACTCCAGAAGTGTATGCTGCAAGTGTATGCATAGAAGCAGCTAGGGGGGCTGGAAATGGATACTGTACTCTACCAACAACTTAATGAAAAAGAGAATAGAGTGTTAATATAATTTGGAGAAAAGGGTTATACCTCCTCTGACTTAGCTTTCTGGGTCAGATTAATTTTGTACAAGTCCACAAGCAAATAGAAGCATGGAAGCAAAGATTGCAGGAGACACTGTGAGTCAAAGTATATGCAGGTTAACTCAAGCAATATTCAAGGTGATTAAGCATGCTATTAAATGTGGGCATGGTACAGTTGCTGTAAATTCATTTTTAGGTTCCTTTAGTCAAGAATACAAACTTTCCTAAGATGTTATTGGCTGTACTATTGATTAAAACATGTTTGGTGCTACCTTCACACTAGATTTTTTTCTGTGTTTTTTGCCCCCATACATGATGACCATTCCCCCTCCACTGAACTTGAGCCCATTCATTTCCCAGCACTCTAGGAGTTCCTGGCAGATAGTTGAGGTCCAGCTGGAGAAGGCTGTCATCCAGGCAGCCTGGATGTTGCTTGTGCTTTTGTGCAAATCAGACAATGCAAACAATGTGGGTATTTCTGATTTTAGGCCCTAACTTCACACATGGTTTCCAATATGAATGCCTCCATCACCACAAGTATGTTGCATCTTCTCCCAGTATATGTGTTCCCACCCACATGCAAATGAGGCCTACCTTCGCTGACCTGAGAAGCCAAAATTAGTGTTCTTGGATAACAGCTCCAGATTCTTTCCCTGCAAGCCTTTTCTTTCATGTTGTGAAGGAGCCATTTGCACCACCATTCATTCCTCCCTGGGGATGTGAGCAGGTCCTAGCTGCCCTCTCCTACCTTACCCAGTTCTTCAGGCTCCAAAGCCACTATTCAAACTGAGATCATCTAGTTCATAGTCGAGGATTTTGTGTGTGTGGTACAGAGCCAGGCTTCCTTCACAACAGATTTTTAAGAGAGTGGAAGTGGGAAAAAAAGTATTCATTTCCCTGTAAAGCAATTGTCCTTATTTGGGAAGAAGTCTAAAGTAGATCTGTTCAAAAAGTAGACGTGGTGGGATGGCAGAGTCAGACAGAGAGGTTGGGAAAGGGGAGACAAGTCTTCTACTACTTAAGAAGAAAATAACCAGTACTGAATATGAGCACAAATTCTTTTGCCCCTCCCCCTCTGCACAGCTGGGTGACAGATTCTTCTAACTCAAAAAGTCCTAATACATTGTTAGAGCAGACATGGATGAGGAAGACCATTCCTTCAAAGGACAGGTTGGAGTTGAAGACCTTGACTCCTTTCATGAGAATGCCTGCAGTTCTTTCAGGCTAGGTGCTGGTAGTTTACCATGTGTTGGCACCAGTGCTTTTGGCTGGGTCAGTAGAGAGATTCCCAGGAGAAACAAAAGTTGGGGGTTTGTTCCAGGCATTTTGGTAGGCATATGAAGGCTGAGGGAATCCGTGTCTCTACACACACAGTTGTGTAACCCTCTGCAATAACTGCCTGACCAAACGTAGAAAAATGACATCTACAGAAGCTATATGGAGCCTGAAGTTCAGCAGTATCTGACAGATCTCTTCTTAGAGTGCCTGTCTTATTCTCTCTTAAAGTGCACATTTTAGCAGTTTTTCACAACACCCACATAACTACAGTGGAGCTGTTCTTGAAGTGGGTTTTGCAACTAAACCCCCCTCGCAACGAAATTGTGCTTCCCATATGGAATCTTAAAGGGACAATCCCAGGGATTTTTTGTTTTGATTCAGCCTTTGTTTACATTTCAGGTTTGCCTTTCTGAGCATGCTCACCTTCAGCTGAGGGGGGTGGGGAAAGCGTGCCTGCAGGAAGTTTCAAAGGTGTCAGCTAAGTTCCATCTCAAATTGCAGTTGTACTGACAACACCTCTCCCTCTGAGCCATTCATTACCTTAATCTGTGCATTTTACACATTGACAAAAGTAGCCTTTCAGGCATTTTACGACTTGACTGCTGTTGCTACTCTACAAAGCACATCAGTAATGCAAGGCTTTTAAAACATTAGTAAACAGAGTTTTTTGTTTCTTTCATTTCATATTTTATTCTGTGATACTGTGAATCCTGGCCAACTACAACAACTTTATGACATGGCTTTTACCTATAGAAAGCATCTGAGTAAGGCAAACAATAGTGGAAACCATATTTTTCTTTCTTTCATTTCATGTTTTACTGTGTTCTGAGTTTTGAATGCTAGCCTGGTGTAGTAACTTTCTGACCTGCTAGTAATTCCATAGAAAGCAAGTGTGTGACAGAAGGTTGGAGCATTGGTAGACACACTCTTCAGTTCCTTTCATTTTCTAGTTTGATATGTGCTGATTTCTGAATAGTACTAGACAAATGCACTTTTTTTTGTGAGCAGGCTGCTTGTAATCTGTAGAAGCATGACTGAAGCAAAGTTTAAAAATTAGTATACACTCATCTTTTCATTTCACTTCATATTTTTTTTTTTGGCTGATTTATAGCTACTAGCCAAATGCACTTCCTAGTGTACATGCTACATCTTAGTGCATTGTATTATGTTTTCAACACTTCTTTCTATTTTAATCTTGTATCTGTATGAATCTGTTTCTAGTTCCACTGTTATTATATATAAAAAAATAACTGAAATGATACTGTACAGCTTTTGAGATCATTCTAACAGTTTGCAGTACCTAACGAGTGTCTTGATTCCTGGTCTGACAATGATTAGTCCTACATGGTAACATTTAAACTGTTGCCATTCCAACTTAATCACATGACAGCATACCTCTCAACCACACAAAAATCTGGACAAAGCCTAAAATAATGAACAAATGCCCAAAAATAGAGACAAATTTTAAGTACTTATCTTATAAACTTAGAAAGTTGCTAGAATAACAAGACGACTTAGTGTGCATTTTCTAAAGGATATGAAGTCTGAAACTCAAATGTCTGTCATTATTTAGTAACTTCAATCCTCAGTGATTTCTCAGAAAATCAAACTTTTATGAGGAGCAGGCCAAAAATATGAGGCAAAAATCTGGACATTCAGGTAAAATCTGGACAGTTGACAGGTATGCATGGTAGTTATGATGGAGCAAAGTGACAGAAACTACAGCTGTGTAAAATCTTACCATAACAGTTGATGTCCTTCTCTCCTCTGGTGCAGTATTCGGTACAGAAGGGATGTAGTGTCATGGATAGCCCATTGGTTGGCCAGTATAAATAAGCTTAAAAGAAATATTGGTTGTGCCATACTTCATATTTATGCTATGCTCACAGAACAGTGGGCAAAAATGGACTTACAAATGCAACTACCTATAACTGTATTGCTCCAGAAGAGAACAGACGTCATAGACAAAGATTCCAAAGACAACCACAAGGCATTCTGTCAAGAATCTAAATGGCAATCCTCAGATCTGCTCTGAGCTACAACAGAATGGCATTAAATATACTGATCCCAAGGATATTGCCAATATCCTGGCTGATCAATTCAGTGTCAACTTCACCCCCCTCTCACCCCCTAAACGGCCCATCTCATAACCAAAAGCTTGCCAAATTCAGGTAATAACGGCCACACAGGTAAAAACTGCACTCTCCAAAGCTAAGAATACAGCATCCATGGGACCAGACGACATCCTGGGCTGTGTACTACATGAACTACAAAATGAACTGGCACCTCACCTAAGTGTCATGTTTAATCATAGCCTCACCTCAGGTTTCATGCCCACTGAGTGGCGCACAGCTACAGTTATCCCACTCTACAAGGGGGGATCCATCTTGGATCCTGGGAACTACTGCCCATCAGTCTGAGCCTGATCTGCAAGGCCATGGAACCTATTATCATGGGACTTGTAAACAAAAACATTGGCAATCTTCAAACACTGGACCCCACCCAGTTTGGGTTTGTGAAGGGCCGATCTTGTCTCCTGAACCTGATTTCTTTGAATCAGTCTCTAGAGCTGTGGACAAGGGTAAGGCAGTCCACACAGCCTATCTGGACCTCGCCAAGGCCTTCGACACCATCCCACACTCTGGAATCATAGATAAACGTACTAAACTGGGCATTAATTCCTACGTCACTCGATGGGTTGCCAACTGGCTTACTGACAGAACCCACACTGTAAAGGTAGCAGACTCCAAATCCAGCTTCAGACAAGTGGAGTACCGCAGGGTTCAGTCCTCAGACCGCTCTTGTTTGGCATCTACTTCACTGAAGTACAGGCCAACACTAAGGGACTCTGCCTAACAAAGTTCACAGATGACTGCAAACTGGGAGCCATTTTGAATCCCCAAATTATGTGAATATTCTACAAAAGGTCCTTACAGAAACAGATGCTTGGTGCCAGAGCCACGGGCTCAAGCTCAGTGCCAAGAAATGTATAGTTATCCCCTTTGGGAAAAAACATGTACCCGTGAATTACCACATAGGTGGCAGTACACTATACACTGAGAGTGTGATAAAAGACTTAGGCACACAGGTGGACAGTGGTCTCACCTTCGATAACCACATCGTCAACAGTCAGAAAATCCTTCTATGTGGCACACCTCATCACTAAGGGCTTTTCATCCAGAAAAAATGAGGTTATTGTCCCACTGCACTCATCCCTCATTAGACCCATTATAGAATACAGTGCCCCATTTGGTATGTACCTCTCAAGACATCTGCAACAACTGGAAAGGCCGCAGAAATACCTCACTAAAAGAATCACAGGCTTAAAGCAGATGTCATATGCTGACCGTCTAAACTCCAGCTATACTCTGATGCATATTGTCTACTCAGAGGCGATCTCTGCAAGGCCATGTCAAACCCAGAGCTGTTGGACATGCTACACTTAAAGAAATCCCAATCCCTCAGAGCCACATTGTTATGGCTAGGCTTGTATAGGCCTAGGGCTGATAGCCTAGTACCAGCCAATGAACCTATGAACCTACAGGACAAAGGAGTCCGTACACATCCAGAAGGAAAAAATGCAGAACAAACAAGAGTGGGTTGGAGGGAGGGAGTAATTACTGCCACAATGAAGAATAGGAAATCTACTGTTATGGTAAGATTTTTACACAACTGTACTATGTCATTCTATATTATTTGCAGTAATGGTGCAGAAGGGAGAGTAAAAAAGCTGAAGCACAGAATGGGAGGTGGAATGCTGAGAAGAGCCCTCAAAAAAACCCACATAAAATGGGTTCAGCAAAACCTGCTCTGGCCCTAGAAAGTATATCCAACTTATAATGCTTAGTAAAGGTATGCACTGAAGACCAAGTAGCAACTTCAAGGATGGAATGGTGTCTAACCCATTCAAGAAGGCACCAGAAGAGGCAACACCCCTAGTGGAATGAGCTCTAACAAAAGCAGGCATAGATTTGCCATGAGAAGAAACAAAAATAAATGGCCGCAGATATCCTGGAGGAGATAGTTTGTTTAGAAACAGCCCAACCCAAAGAGCTAGAATGAAAAGAAACAAAAAGCTGATCAGGCTTACGAGTAGTCCTAGTCTTATACAAATAGTACCAGAGCTGTGTGTGCAAATCCAAGGTGTGCAGGAGCTTCTCACTACCAGACTGAGGACAAAGGAAAAAGGAAGGTAGTTGTACTGACTGATTCAAGGACAACTCATTGACTACATCGGGCATAAAAGAAGGTTTAGTACAAAGGGACTCCCTGTTCCTGTGAAAAAACAAAAAAGGAGGAATGGCCATAAGGGCCTGTAGTGGAGAAGCCTTCTGAGCAGAAGAGCCAGCAACAAAACAGTCTTCCAGGTGCAATGTTGCAAAGAAGCATAATCTGCAGGCTCAAAATGAGTCTGAGTCAATTTTTCCAAAGCAAAGTTAAGGTCCCAAGCAGGAGGAGGAATATACTTTCTTGGAGGCCTATTATGCAGGATGCCTTTAAGAAACAGTTTGATCTCAAAATGAAAGGTCAAAGGAGGATTCAAGGGCAGACAAGCAGAAATGGCTGACAAATGGGCCTTCACAGAAGAATAGGCCAAGTATGACTGGAGCGGCTTATACAAATGAGTGGACCCCCACTGAAAGGGACCCTGGTGACGACCATAGCACTAGACTGAAAATCTCTTACCATTTCGACATAAGATTTTCTGGTTGAGTGTTTCCTTGCCTCCTGTAAAACACTGAACATATCCTCAGAAAAGGTGTGCCTGAATGGGATCAGAACACTATTACCTACAATGTCGGTTGCAGAGTGGACAAGTTTGGATGGATGACAGACCTTTTGTCTTGTGAGAAGATCCAACTAGTGAGGTAACTTTTGATGGTTACCCATGGCCAGATGCATTATTTCTGACAGAATTGTCCGCAATGAATTTTTAAAGTCTGACAACTCATTATAGCTCCAAAAAACTATGTTACCAATTACTTCTTTCTTCCATATCAAACCTTCAACATTTGCAATCCACCTGAGGAAAACATTCTTCAAGTCTGCTTGAGGTATTAAAATACCTATGCAGACACTTCCAAGCAAAAATCCTAAATCTTCTAGATTTTGTTGTATATTTGGGAAACTTACATATATCCTCTCCCTGTTTCTTTGTGAACTTTCCAACCTCCTTCGATTTTTATAGTTATCATGCAATACTTTATATGCCCTACTAATTATCCCCCCACACACCTGGCTAATTATAAATACTAACTCTGAGATTACACAATCCCCATGGATTGTCAATCTCGCACACTTGTCCAAATACCTGTCTGCTGACCAAATGGTGTTGCTTATCTGCATGTTGCAGCACTTGCCATTCACTCCAGTGCTTGTCACCCATATAAATCAATGTCCTTGGCATACATACACACACCTATATAATATACGTAATACATACACACACAAATACAGATATGTATATGTATGTATATATGTATATGTATATCTATAGATATATATATATATATATATATATATACACACACATACAGATCCATCTCTCTCTCTCTCTCTCTATATATATATATATATATATATATATATATATATATATACATATAGGTGTGTGTGTGCACACATATATATATATATATATATATATATATATATATGTATCTATATAATATATAGATATATACACACACACACAGATACCAAAACAATTAAGTCCAGCACTAACAAGGAAAATGAAAACCTATTTATTCACAAAATGTTACATTGGTCAGAACAGAAAAATCCATCAGCAAACTGCAGTGTCTCCACTTACGGAGCATCTTCAGTGCATGATAAAGATAAAACACCAAAAAATATACATTTACATAGTAAATTTACACACAGTGTGACTCAAATTGATTAAACATTTAAAGATATGATTGTCTATTAAAAAAACAGGCAAAAGATACATCCAACTGTGAAATACATACTATCAATGTTAATACTAAAATATTGCTGTTTTTTATATTAACCATTCATGCTAACAATTTAATAAAGAACTAGATCAATTTTTCCCAGAAATAAGTAAATAAATGAGTAAAAAAATATATATAAAAAATAATAAAGCCATTTGCAAACATATTATATAAATTCATCAAGTCCTGGGCTATACGTAGCTCCTTATCTAGGAATCCAGCTTGCTTCTTTTTTATAAAGTATTATTGGCCAACAAGATTTATCCAATCTATTCCAATAGTGTACATGTGCTTCTCTCTCTCTCTCTCTCTCTCTCTTTCTATACACACTAATATATATCTATGTGTGTGTGTGTGTGTGTGTGTGTGTGTGTGTGTATATATATATATATATATATATATATGTATACACACACACATATATACTGACACACACACATAGAAAGGGAGATATTAAAACAGGAGCAGGCTCAACAATGAGCCTTGGGAGACACTACTAGTCTCTTGGTGGAGGTGCTGTCACTGATCCTGACGTCTTGGGTCCTGTCTGTGAGCCAGCCTGCAATCCAGTGAGTTATGTTTGGATTTATGCTTAGTTCTGATAGTTTGACAACAATACTTGAGTGGGGTATTGTATAGAACACCTTGGCCAGGTCAAGGGAAGTGATATGCACTATTTTCGCCTCATTTGTAGCCATGGTGACCCCCTCAAAGATGTCAACAAGTTAAGCAGGCAAGACCTTCCCTTTAATGAAGCCAAACTGGAATGGGTCCAGTGTCTGTAGTTTGCCAATGTCCTTGTTGATCATTTCCACAATAATTTATTTCATGGCTTTGTATACAAGACTTGTCAAGACTGATGCATCTGTAGTTCCTGGGGTCAGCTGATGGTCCACTCTTATAAAGGACGACTGTTGTGGCCCTCCATTCACCTGGCATGTAACCTGTTTTGAGTCTGTAGCTAAAGAGTGCTTCAAGTGATGATGTCAGGTCATGTTTTATACTATTTAGGAGGCAACTGGGAATATTGTCAGGGCCAACTGAAGCACTGTTTTTAGCTTCAGTGAGCACCTCCAAGACCTGCTCGCTGTTGATAGCTGGGGATATGCTAGAAGGGATTTCACAGGGGATACTGGAGGTGAAGTTAGAGCTAGATTTATTTGTCAGTAGATTTGCTCTCCCACCTTGGTCAGTGAAGGTTGTGGAATTTACCACTAGTTCTGCACACTGTCGAGTATTATATTTAAGGTCCCTGACATAGCTGAACAAGGCTTTGTGACCATCCTTAGTCAGGGATGCTATCTTGACCTTATAACTGGTATTGTTGGACTTCATTATACCTCTTAGTTTCTTCTTCAGATGCATCAGAGAGTTCTTGTCTCGAGTTGCTCTTTCTGATTGTAGCCATGACTTCTTTCTTTTGTTATATAGTCTGTTAAGGTTAGGATTCCACCAGTGTGGTTTATTTTTGGTGTTAGATCTGGGCTTATCTCTGGCAGCCTCAATGCAGCCATACATGTTTGTGCAGGGTCCCATCAGAGAGCCTTTTTGCTTGCTTGGGCTGTACTGAGTGAAAATGAATTGCCTTGGGGCCGCATATAAAATATGTAATATAGTTAACTGTTTCACTGTCATTGGCAACCAAAGTCAACCTCTGGGCTCCACTCTAGGTGCATTCAAGTAATAAATGTAATAATGAATGCCCAATAGTTACCTTACAATTCTAATTCTTCAACATCTTTGTTGCTATTTTTATTTTCAGATAAACGGATATGGAACCCTTGGACCATAATTTGCATAGCTGTCAAGAGAAAGATACTATGCACCTGCATATATTTCCTTTACAACAGTCAAGTGTTTCGCAAAAAAACACAATGCTTCCCCACATTCTTAAAACTTCATTAGGCAACAAACATCAGTGTAGAAATGGAAACGTGGGATGCATGTTTAAAGCACCAGCACTCTCAAGACAAACCCTGGGCAGCTGACATTGGAATAGCTCTGCATTTCTAAGGGACTTATTGAATGTGTGTTCCAAAGTGAAGATAAATTTAAAAGTTTTTTTTGCCACTGTTTGTTGTAATACCATTGTTCAACTTCTTATCTTAACTATTTGCAGTCCTCTCCACACCCAGAAAGAGGTTGTCCCTCCAAAGTATGCAGAAGTCCTTACATAAATAACCCCTACAGTAGTCTGGTCATGTATGCAGACACAGTTATGGCACCAAAACACTCCCCCAAAGGCTCCACCAGTAGCTTGCCCATGTATGCACAAGCACTTTGACATCAAAATGAAAACTTTCCCACAGGATCCCACTAACAGTGTGACTATACGAGCACAGGCACTGAAATTACACCAAAATGAAACCTTTTCCAAGTGACCCCTCCAGTACTTCAGCCATGTAGGTAGGTGTAAGCACTTAAATGACTTGAAAATGAAACAGCTCAGCCACAACCCATCTAATAGTTCGCACATGTATGCACAAATGCTTAAATGACACCAAATTGAAATATCAGTCCAAACAACCACTCCAGTAGTTGCCCATGTATGTACAATCTAAAAATAATGGATGGACAAAGATCCAAAACAAGGGACTGTTTTTAATTATTGCTCTTATAAACTTAGAAATAAGTTACATATTAAAATGCATTTTCAGTATTATCCGAAGACTAAACTATAAGTAACGTCTGTCCATAATGATTTGCCACAAAACTGCAAATTTAATGAGGAATGGACAGATAATATGAGGTAAAAATCTTGGCATTCTGCAAAAATTCAGACAGTAGAGAAACCATCCTTCCACACAGCTACTTCTTAAGAAAAATATAAACAGAAACTGAGGAAGGGACAAACAGCTATCATTTTAAAGTAAAACAACTTCTGGTTAACAAATGTGCTCAAAGCCCTTCTAATCCTCAGACAGTAACTGGCATGAATGGAAGTACAACTCCACAAACATCTCACAACTATACAGTTACATGACCTTGCAATAAAGACGGACACCACAAAACCTAATTAAACCCTTACTTCGACAGCGGGGAGGACATGCAGACTCCACAAAGAGGGCGCTCCAGCCGAGAATCGAAAAGGAGAACCTCTTGTTGGGAGGCAACAATGCTACCGCTGCACCACTGTGGCTTAAATCCATGAGTATAGGGACAAAAGAAATGTTCCGGATGAGGATGCATGTGAAAAGTGAGACGTGACTAACCCGATTACTGTCTCTCCACTTTCTCGGTCTTTCCCTCGCAACTAGAGCATGGGAAGAAAATGGGACAGTAAGAGGACTATTCATCAGCTGTGTCACTTATGTGATAGGCTACTGACTTTGCATTCCTGGGTCCTAGTGCCTGTCAAATTCTACCCCCCACTCCATATAAGTGCTACTGTACTCTGAGTAACCATTGCACTGACTGACACACTCTTTTCTGTCACAACCTGACCTCCACGGTAGACATAAAGAGAAAGTGGAAAATAGAATGCAGTATTATAGCACTTTCTGAAGGAATGTCAAATAATTTGGCAAAATGCAGAAGTGAAATTCGAGAAAGATGATGGATAAACGTAAGAAATGGAAGTGAGGGCAAGCTAGAACTACAACTTTGAAGACCAAACTAATAAAACTGGACAGATAGATCCGACCACAAGCAAATCACCCTTGACATCCACATCCCAGCCCCCCCCCCCCCCATTAGGGAAACCACCATAAAAACGTTCTCCAAAGCCAACTTCACACTTCTTAAGACAGAAGTGGCAAACTTCACGACACCCATTGTGATGGACAATAGAGATACAACTGCTGAATCCTATACAATTGCACTTTATAAGCACTTACAGGAGTGCTTGGATCGTGCAATCCCTAACAGAACCAAGATGCTATCCTCCAAAAAAAGGAAGCCAATCTGGTGGTCCCCTGCTATAAACAAACTCTACAACAGAAGAAAGAAACTGTTGCAAAAAAGAGTAAAATCCCATGATTGGAGGAACTCCGTGGTCAGCCTCAGTAAGAAGCTGAGATCCCTCATAAAATCCTCCAAAGCTAGTTACGAAAACAAAATCGCCACTGATTCCAAAGACAACCACAAAGCATTCTATAGCTATGTCAAGAATCTCAATGGCAACACTCAGATCCGTTCTGAGTTACAGCACAATGGCACTAAATATACAGAACCAACTGATATTGCCAACATCGTGGCAGATGGGTTCAGTGCTAACTTTACCCCTCTCTCATCCCCTAAAGGGCCCATCTCTATACCGGAAGAATGCAAAGTACCTGTAATCATGGCTGCACAGGTAAAAAAACACTCTCCAAAGCCAAGAACACAGCATCCATGGGACCTGACAACATCTCAGGCTGCGTTCTACATGAACTACAGAAAGAAATGGCACCCCACATAAGTACCATGTTCAATCATAGGTTCATATGTTCATAGGTTCATACTAGGCTATCTGCCCTAGGGCATTTATAAGCCTAGCCAGTGTGTGTTTGGCTTTCGCTACCCTTTTTAAATTAATTTTGCTATGCCCTTTTTCGAGGTTAGTATACTGTGCCTCGGTCTAACAGTGACACAGAAGTGATACCCGGGGTAAACCTACGATCCCCCATCCACTCATCAAGATTCCTCTTGAAGAGAGTGTCAGTGAGGGACTCTGCCTAACCTGGACTGGGATTTTATTCCAGAGTGAAGGGAGCCTCTGGGTTATGAATCTGTCCCTCCAGCATGTCCTATTTATTTCAGTGCTGAGGTTCAAGTCTCTCGAGCGCGTAGCTCGATGGGATTTGGATTTTCTGAGGTGCAGCATGTCCGTTAATTCCGGGTTGGACATGGCTTTATACGTCAGGCACAGATTGCCTCTGAGCAGGCGGTATGCCACTGAGTAGAGCTGGAGTTTCTTTAACCGGGCAGCATATGGCATCTGTGTGAGCCCTTTGATCCTCTTGGTGAGGTACTTTTGGGGTCTTTCCAGTTGCTGCAGGTGTCTGGTAAGGTACATCCCAAAAGGGACATTGTACTCAATTATGGGCCTGATGAGGGATGAGTAAAGAGGCACGATGACCTCCCCTGATCTAGATGTGAATCCCTTCATGATTAGGTGGGCTATATAAAATGTTTTTCTAATCACTTTGGCCACGTGGTTGTCAAATGAGAGATTGCTATCAACTTGGGTCCCCAGGTCCCTAATTACTTCTTCCGTACTTAATGGATTACCACCTATGTGGTAATTTGTGGGCACTTTGTTTTGCCAAAGGGGATGACTATACACTTTTGGCGTTTAGCTTGAGGCCATGGCTCTGGCACCAGTTGTCTGTTTCTATGAGGCCCTTTTGGAGGATGCTTGTGTCGGCTGGAGAGTCTATTATAGCGCCCAGTTTGCAGTCATCTGCGAACTTGGTCAGCCACAGTCCTTCCGTATTGGCCTGTACCTCCGAGAAATATATACCGAACAGGAGAGGTCCCAGGACTGAGCCTTGTGGGACTCCACTTGTAACTGGTTTGGAGTCTGACATGGCTCCAGCAATTCTAACCATGTGGGTTCTGTCCTTGAGCCAGTTTGCAACCCATCTAGTGACATAGGGGTTTATATTTAAGCTGGTGAGCTTATCTATAATGCCCGTGTGGGGTATTGTATCGAAGGCTTTTGCGAGGTCCAGGTAGGCTTTGTGGACCACCTTCCCCTTGTCAATGGCCTTGGTGACTGTTTCAAAGAAATTGACCAGGTTTAAGAGGCAGGATCTGCCCTTAACAAATCCGAACTGGGTAGGATCCAGTGTCTGTAGGTCCCCAATATCTTTTTTTATGAGGTCCATGATGATCCTTTCCATAGCTTTGCAGACCAAGCTAGTTAGGCTTATGGGGCGATAGTTTCCAGGATCCGTCGAGGCACCACCTTTGTGGAGAGGGACCACTGTTGCTGTACGCCACTCTTTGGGTACATATCCTGTGGTAAGGCTGAGATTGAACAGTAGTTTTATGTTTGGGTTTAGCTCTTCTTGGAGTTCATGTAGGACGCAGCCCGGGACACCATCTGGTCCCATTGATGCTGTGTTTTTTGCTTTGGAGAGGGCGGCTCTTAACTGAGCATCTGAGATGTCAGGGGGGCAGCACTCTGCTGGGATAGATATTTGCCCTTTGGGAGTTTGCGCTGAACCTGTCAGCTAGGATGTTGGCAATGTCTGTGGGTTTGTTGTATTTTTTGTCATTTTGGACTAATTCTGAGCATATCTGGGAATTCCCACCCAGGTTCCTAACATAACTAAAGAAAGCCTTGTGATTATCCTTAGTGTCCTGTGCAATTTTTCTCTCGAAGCTGGCCTTAGACGATTTTATGAGTGCCCGTAGTTTTGCTAACACTGATCAGAGATGCCTTCCCTTTTGGGATTTTGCTCTATCTTGTAGTAGCTTCCTCCTTCTATTGTATAGTTTGTTTATGGTTGGGGTCCACCAGACAGGACGTCTGTCTTTGGAGGATTGGGTCTTGGTTTTATTTGGGATTGCATGATCCATGCATTACTGAAGGTGTTCATAGAATGTGTTTATAAAGGATTCTGCGGTCTGGGACGTATTTTCCACAGGCCCGGGGACTTTGAAGGATTCCACCTCGGTTTTGAGGAGTGTGAAATTTGCTTTAGAGAAGTTTTTCACTGTGGTTTTCTGGGCAGGGGGTGGGGTCAGGATGTGAATATCCAGTGAGATTAGTTTATGGTCTGATCTTACCAGTGAGGGATACACTTCTGGTCTGGAGCATAGAGTCCCAATGTTGGTGATGATCAGGTCCAGTATGTTTTCCCCTCTTGTGGGAGTGGTAACAAGTTGTTCCATAGCATTTGAGTTTATAAATTCCAGGAACCTTTGAGCTAGGGTGTTGGAGCTAGAGTAATGCTCCCAGTCTATGTTTGGGTAGTTGAAGTCGCCCAATATAATGGTGTTTGGAGAGGCCTTCATATTTTCCAGTGTTCTCAGGAAGGCCGAGTGGGGTTCCTGGGTTTGGGAGGGTGGTCTGTAGCAGGCTATAAACTGGAAGGCAGTTTTACCCACTGTTAGTTGCACATGGATAGTCTCTGATGCTTCGTGCTGTGCCACCAACCTGGAGGTGTGGTTATCTTTGACGAATATTGATACTCCCCCTCCTTTTCTGGTTCGGTCCAAGTTTTGGGGCCGAAAAGCATGGTATGAGGTATAATCTGGTAGTGCTGGGGTGCTCTCGGGAGCCTTGAACCAGGTTTCTGTTACTGCACAGATATCGATGTTCTCCATGCTAAGGAGACTTTCGAGTGCATGCATCTTGAGGTTTAGACTTCTGGCTTTGAGTAGCATTACTCTTAGTTTCTTATCCCTTGTGATACCTATGTAGGTGGGATTGTCTTTTGAGCCTTACCTAAAAAAGGCACTATGGGGGTAGCAAGAGCCTTTGCCAATATCCGAAAGCCCAGGGGTGAC